>NW_027114159.1:850012-882425 GCF_000696795.3 Halyomorpha halys
TACCCTGCATATAAATTTGTCAAGACCTTTCGCCTTGCCACAATTAAAATTCAGCGTTGAGACTAACTAGAGATGGTAACAGGTGTCCTATAGTTCGTACTCCATTCTGAGCAACAAGTTACAAGGCAACCTCACACTAAAAGTTTCCAACGCAGATGTGGGAACTCCACACCCTCTACCCGTCTTTGTTTATAACTTGATTCAGAACTTCTGTTGATATGAATATGCTGTTGTTAATGATGCTTAACGCCATCTTTTTTGCACTTCAGTTAGGTTGAAATATTCAATATGTTTTAGCAAGAGTCAGACAATCAGAATAAGAACTGATTTAAAGCACTTGCATCTGTACTTGCTGACGAGGAGAGCCTACGGACGCCGCCTATTTCAATGAAATTTTTTTTTGTTATAGTAGATCGAACAATATTCGAAATGTAAATCTGTCCAAAAATCCTAGAAAAAAATATTTTAGTAATTTTTTATATTTTCCACCTCTCTTTTTTTCTTTGGAATCATATACCAACCCAGTAGTTTTTTGTTTAAAATAAGAAAAAAATATTGTTGATTGTATTAAATGAGTTCAAATCTATAGAAAATTATTATTACCAATAGACGCTTCAAGTAAAGTAAGCTGAAAAAAATTGAAACATTTAGGGCTCTTAAAAACTTAAATATACGAATTTCCATTTTTTTTGGGGGGGGGGCACCCTTGAAAAAGAGGGGGAAGCTAGAGATTTCTGGAGGGATTTTTTTTCTAAGATCAGTACTTAGTGAATTTATTTTGAAAAATGTATATCTCAGAAATCATTTAAAGTACAGATGTCTGTTATCACTCAAATTAAAGCTAGTTTAATGAGTTATAAAGTAGTTAATAAAGTTTATCGTCGTAGAAGTAATAGTTTTCATGATATTTGCTAAAATAAATTGATTTATAGTTGTTTGGACAAATTTTCATTTTCCAAATTTACCTTCATATGCGAATATCATAAAATCTACAACCCCTACGAAGATAAGTGTCATAAACTTCTGTATAATAATTTGAATTTTCTTAATTTTGATATATGTGCGTCTTATGGGTTCAGAGATATATTTTAAAAAAATCAAATATTTTATACGAACAACTAGTTTATGAATTTATTTTGTCAAATAACATAAAAACTACTATTCCTACATAGATAAACGTTATAAACTGTTTTATAGTAAATTTAACTAGCTTTAATTTGAGTGCTGACAGACATCGGTACGTTCCGAATAGTTCCTGAGATATAGATTTTTCAAAATAAATTAACTAACTACTAATCTTTCAATACATTTTTAAGAAATGTTGCTTTTTAAAAAGATTTATCTCGAGAACTATTGGACGTAAATAGCTCTATCAGGTCTAATATTTCAGCAAATTTACTCTTCTTTAAATAATATTCTTTTAGATTTTCTATTGTTGTTGGTTTTTAAGATAGAGAGCTACGAATGAAAAGATAATGTTTTTTAAGGTTTTGAAATAGCTGTCATTTTTTATTCCCCCTACCCTACCCTATACTTGGCAGACTCATTAGTTTTGACTACTAATAGTTTTTATTAAAGTACTTTTTTTCTTCCCGGCTCTTGTACTATTACTATATATTTCACGTGTATTAATACAAAGGAAATTTTGAGGGACGTGAATTAAGCTCTATTTTATTGATAGATACAGCTTGCGAAAACAGCTGATTCGCAGTTAATGTATGTATGTAATAAAGCTAGTGTAATGTATGTATTCTTAAATGAAATAACAGATTTATTAAAAAAACCTTACAAATTTTATTCTCAAACCTTAAAATATGCATAAGTATTATTTTATTATAATTGAATGTTATATAATGAATAATAATCATATATCATAAAAACCGTTGATGCAGACTTATTTGTGCATTTTGCAGGCAGTTTTTCAGTTACACTAGATATATACTAGGCCTTACTAGATTATTTAAAAATTCTTGTGGGTTACCTAAATAAAATTTCGCTTTCAGGCCATCATGTAATAGACAAATCTCAATTCTAGATGTTTTCAAAATTTACAGAAACCAATCCGATTTAAAATTTATATTAGTTTCACTTTCCTTAAGCTACAAAGTTATCTTTCCGAATCTTTATGAATAATGGAATCATTTAAAAGCAAAAGTTTTGTTGACTTGTTCTTTCTCATCCACCGTAATCACTTGTTGTATCTCTGACCATATATCATTTTTATAGCCATGAACTATTTTCTAAATATAAAAATGGTTTCATAATCTATGTCCTACTAAAATATTTATAGATTTATTAGCCTCCTAGGAATTTTACTTTAAAACATAATTTTTTGAGGCTGTTTTAACATTGTTTTTGCAATTTCCAAAAAATAATGAAATAATTTTAGCACATTTTTAATTAATAATATTATACTTATTTTTATATTATGTTTGCACCTAATTTATTTAATTATATGTGTTTGGAGGAGATATAAAAACATTGTACCCCTTACGACGAGTTCATTCTTAATGGCGCTTACATGCTCTGCTTTATTCAGATGTACTGCTGCCGACAGTGGAGTCATATTTCAAACCCACCCCCGCGATAAGCAGTTAAAGTAGCCGTTTATAATACGCATATACGGCACCATTTCATTGGTTATGGGCTGTAGTTCCTCTATCTCGCTAGATTCATGCAACCCTCAAAATTATCGAGCTATGGCCTCTTCTGTAGGAACGACCACTGTCAAAGCTGTAGGAGAGTTTGTGGGAGTTGCTGTCGTAACTTCAGCGAACAAGTTTTGTGGGTGTCGGCCAGTTTTGTTGGGTTGAAACTTTTCCGTTTTAAATCAAGTTTGATTTATCCTATTTCATACAAAACATCTGACTATTGTTGCTTTTGATTGCATATCTTTCTGCGGGTCATGAATATAAGAACAGCTAACAGTGTAAAAATTGCATGTAAATAATAATTTGATCATTTAGTATTATTTAATATTTTTTTAAGGAATTAAAATGTACATTTGTTTAAAATTGTTCATTATAAAATAAATAAATAATATATATTACAATACACTATTGTATTGCCCATAGTTTGATTATATCCATTTTCTTTATCCTTCTTTTTTACTTTAAGTATATATTTTAAGAGATTAACCTGGAATCCTCACACAAGACTGAAAAGACAGGAAATCGTACGTCGATTTTGACTATTACAGCACTTACTAGACAAACGTTCTAAATTTCCAACACATTACAAAAGACTAATCTATATGACTGTAATAAGGCCAATCTGGACATATGGAGTTGAACTTTGGGGCTCCACTAAACCTTTGAATTCCTTTCGTATTCAATCCTTACAATCCAAAATCCTCAATGATCCTTACTTTGTCACAAATAAAATCATACATAAAGACCTTAATGTTCGCTATGTAACCGATCTAGCCCGAACCAGGTATCACTCCTTTCATTATAAACTCCCTAACCACTCAAACCCCCTAGTTTCTAATCTTGCATCCTCTTCCATTCCTGACAATCCTCCGAGGCGCCTGAAAAGAAGATGGCCACGAGACCAGCTAATGTAAAATGTCATTAGAGTGCTACCAATGGGTAGTTGCTCTACACGCCCGTAACACCCCATTTTAACTAAGACCATTTTTATTAAATGTATTATGTAATATACAGTTGTAAATTTCAATAAAGTTATTAAAAAAAAAAATATTTTAAGAGAGATTTTATTTATTATTTATTTTAGTAAGAATGTGATCATTCATCACTTTTACTTATTGCCCACAACGGTGTGGCAGATTGTAATATCTATCAATAAATAAAGTTCGATTAAAAAAACAAAACAAAAAAAAACTATATTATATTATTATACGTTTCAGTCATGCATATACGTACAAGATTAACCAACTTCTTCGTTATTCCTTGTTCAATCAAGATATAACTCTGTTACTCAGTTACTCTGGCGGTAAATAGAACCGTAAGCCTTTTTAAAATCTACGTAAAGCTGATGAACCAGCCCGTTGGATTTTAACCTTTTTTGTAATATTTGACTTAATGAAAAATTTTATCAATAGTTGAATGATTTCGTCTATAACCACAATGGTAATCTCCGATAATTTCTTCACTAAATTCAGTGATTCGATAAGTTATTAAGATTAACGTAAATATTTCATAACACAAAGGAAATAGTGACTTTCCTCGAAAGTTATTGCAATCTATCTCTGGCCCCTTTTTGTGAATTTGAACAAATAGAGAGTTTATCTTTTCTCCGACATTTTCACGATTTCTCAGAATTTTATAACAAATGTTCTGTAATGGCTAATGTTCATGAATCAATAAATTCTTGAAGATTTTGAAGAACATAATACGGAAATTAAACAAGAGTATTTATAAATGAATACACAAAACTTAGATCTGAGAGACCTTTGTGTAATAAACATAATAGAAACTATGTCGTATGGATAATTTAAATGTACTCTTAGTTTTAACAGATTGTTAGAGATTGCTAAAACATTAAATAAGCTTAGGATGTTGTGGCGCCAGGGCTGTCGAAGGCGTGGGAGGTAAAGGAATCTTATCTGGTAGGTTTGAGCTCAGGCGGATTTTTCCGGAGGTAAAGAACCGTGATGATAAAAACGAACTTTGTCGTAAGTGAGCAGATTTTCCCTCGATTGGTGAGAGAACAGAACTCGCGGTTCAAGTTCATAGGTGGTTTGAAAGTGGCGGAGTAGTCTGCACTGTAAAAACTTCCAGTATCTTTCCAGAAGTGCAAATAATGAAGAAGAATTAGGAGAAAAAGTTAAATTGGCAACAGTGACGAATCTCTATCAATATAATAATATATCCCAGCTTCCCAGTACCGATTGTTTAATATACCGTATTGTACGAAGAGAATGATTTTTTTTTCCATAACCCCTATTTATGAATTTCATTTATGGTTTTTAGCATGATGCCTACATTTTAAGGAGTTTTTGACTTGTATTTTTGTTGTATTGGGCGTTATAATTATAATTAGGCTGGATTTTGACAACATTGTGAGGAGTTATGAATTATTTCGTGGACACGGGACTCGATACAAAAAATATTTTTAAACAATCAAGCCCAAAAATTTCTTATTTTTGATTTGTAAGAAAATTCGTATATTTAAGGGTTTCAAGATGTTTAAACCAAAAGTGACTTGATTTTTTTCTAAATAAAATGTTTTTGGTATACCAGTTGGACGTCTTTAGGCAGGTTGGCAGATTAGCCTCTGGTTAAACCAACGGTCGCATTAAAATAAAACAAGGTTTGATATTTTGTGATAAGGCCCTATTCGTCCAACCATGTTGAACACTATTGCAGTGTTGACCAACCAAATTTTAGAAGAGAAGGAAAGAAAGAAAAAATAATTAAAATAAACATAATCAATTCTGTTCTATGAGGAAGTAGGTCTCGCTTGACTAATTTATTTATGCGATGTAATTTTTATGATTTTCAGTAGTAATAGTTATCGAAACAGATTCATGAATGAAATAGAAATGCAGGATTCTTTAAAAATAAATGAATAAATGTAATAATATTCTTCTTTATATCAACCAGGGGAATGCAGTGGCACCGTGGTAAGGCACAATGCTGCTACTAACTCCGGAAAATTGTTTTCTGTTACACTGCCGTGAGTCAACCATGTGAAGTCCATCTAGCCTCATACATTGGGTACCTTAAATTGGGTAAAAATCTGGCGGTCGAGCGTGATTCTGACCAAATCACCTTGCACAACCGTTGGTCTGGTAACATTACTTCCTTTCCTTACAAAGTACTGAATCTCTGACCCTTCCTCGGTTGTAGCGGTTCAGATTTCAATTTTTAATATATCTCAACCAGGTCTAGGCACAAATGTTGATTTCTAGTAACGATTGAAAGTAACATTAAAAAAAAAAAATCGCTATATTACAGTTACTTGGTAAAGATTACTATTGATTATTATTATAACATGATGTTGAAACTTAAAATAAATAATAAGAGGCTTCAGTCTTATATAAGTCTTGGTACAATCTTCCCACCTACGTTTCGGTCTAATCCTCGACCATTTAGCTGTCGCATTTATTAACTTTTAGGAATAGGCTCGTTACTAAACCCTACAACCTTACAAGCCTTATTTGCCGCAATGGTATCACCTGAAATTCACCGAGTTTAGTTCTCGCTATTCGGTGTTGAAGTTAATAGTTGTTCAAAAATCTATGCTTTAGAGCTGTTTCTTTGGCCTTCGAAATCAAGAATTATTTTAAACTGTTTCTCTTTTATTAAATGGACTAAAAATATTTTCGTTATCAATATCAGTCATTCAACTTAGGTTGTAAAGAAAAAAAGGTCAATAGTAAATTTATGAAATTGTAAAATTTGAAATTTATACAGGTTGTTCTGTCAACTTAACATCATTGAAAAACAATAGAGGACTGTGTATTTGTGAATCTATCAACTACGTGATGGCCTTTTGTAACAGTTGGAGAACTCTTAAAAGAAACTCTTTAGAGATGCTTTTATGTACAGGCGGATTACTTATTCTTATTCAAATGGCAAAATATTTACAAAGGACAGAGTAGGTTCGGTTTCCTATTACGTTTTGAAAACAAAGGTTTCCAGGGTATTTTGCTCCACTTCACTCTGAACTCTGAAGGCTATTTCATATTTTATGAAGAAAGGTTTTCCTCTTGGCTGAGTCCTTCGATGTTTCCGTTAGGGTTATTATTATTTCATACAACAAAATGCTGTTGAAGGAATTATTCTGTGTTGTATTATTGAGAGAAAGTATTACTTGAAGTATTTTTCTGGAGCGTTGGAAAAATTGTCCCTTGCTGTTTCAGTGGAATTGGATAAATTGTCAATTCTCTCTTTATTTATAAATAAGACTGATTTTGTCGATTAAATTTAAGTAGAAGAAAATATGAGCATTGGAGAAATTCATGGTTGATCAAAAAGAATGTTAAATCTTATTGTTTCTCTGAATTTAGTTCTATGAACCAACTAATTAATTACTAATACAGTATCTCATAAAAGTAAGTAAAAATAAAATCACAAAGTAAAAATTGGGTTTAAAAATTACGCAGACATTATTTATCACATATGAATTTTATTAATAATAATCTTTATTTATTCTGGGATTGATCCCTTTAGAATAATTTACAGGCGTCAAAATTAGGCTTAAGAGCCTTAGAGTAAATTACAAAATAGATATGAAATCACAAGATGTCATAAAATAAAATAATACAATGAATTTAAAAAGATACAAATAAACAACAATAACTAACATAATATATAAAATAATGATAAAACAAATAAAATAAAACCACTTGTCATCATAAAACATAAGATGACCTCTGATTGTAAATAAAAAAATTTTAAAAATGATAAAAAATCAAATAAAATTAAACTAAAAAATAATAAATGAAAAGAGATAATTTCTGATAGTGTACATATTTACAATTGTAAACGAAAACCTAAGACATAAAATACAAAAAATATATAAAGCTTTTTTGAAACTTTAAATTGTTATTCTTCCGAAATTGGGTGGACATAAAATAGTCGAAGACACGGGATTTGAAGATTGGAAAGGTATTAGAACTACGAATAAGGGAGAGAATAGAATTCCATAGGGAAGAGGAACGGATGAGGAATGATTTACCAAAGGCTGCGGTTCCATGGGCAATTATTACAACATTATATAAATTTAATAATTATTCCTTAGACAAGTATTGAGTAAAATAATTTTTTTTGTCTTATACATCGAGTTTGCATTTTATATTTGTCCTTTTAATTAGAATCAACAGATTATACAACTTTAATTATTACTACTCGATATTTTTTTCTTTCTCAGGATCCTTAAAGAACAATCAATACCAGTTTGTTATTGTTACAATACAGATTTGTATTCCTAGGGGCCCCCGGCAATACACCCTGGTCTGAACCAGGGGGATGACATACCCTACTCCCTTTAAAATTAAAAGTGATGCCAAAAAACGGAGAATAGGCCACGCCTCCGGAACTTATAAAAGGAATATCCGCCACTGTAATCTAAACTTAACCGAAAGCAGCCATTGATTAACACCTACTTGTCTGCCCCAATTGAGTTCATCATAAGATCAACTTTTCAGCAAGTTTTTCTGGCAGCTTACTCTTTTAATTTTTCCCTCCTATTCCTTCTTCTTAGGCCTGGACATATCAATAATTATTATGAAGCTTTGAGGTTAGAAAATAATAAGTAAATAGGTTAGCTTTTAGGATAACCTTCTAGATATATCGTAACAGGAGTATATTATTCTAATTAAATTACATGTATTTATCCTCAAAGATTTAAAATATAATCTAAAACATAACTGAATGAAGGTACTACAAATTTAATATTTTGAAAAAAAATTATCAATAAAGTTTTACTAGTCTAATCAAGTTTTAAAAAGATATTGATCTAATCAACCAACTGAGAAATCGTGCAATCGGCCAAGAGTCTTAGGTTGTTAATATTACTAGGCGAAAATAAGGACAAAATCTTCATTAATAAGAAAAAATAAATTTCAAAAAATTCGATATACAGTAATCTAATCTACTAACGTCTTCCATTGTAAACCCAAAATTGTATTTAACTTCTATAAATTAGTCAGGGTTTGTTTTAACAATTAAAAAATCTAAACAAACTATATTCATACTATTAGCAACATGACATTTTTTTTCTACATGTTGGGATGTGGGATTGATATTTAGGAAATATAAAGCAACAGAATTTGAAAGGGTCCCTTTTTCTGTAAGGGATGTATTTTAAGAGGGATCTGTAGAGAGGGACGTTTCTGAGATTTAGGATTAAGGGCATCTCTTTTCTGGTAATGGGTCTTACCAGTCTCCATCAGACAGTAAAGAAGTTGTCCTCTGCCCAGACTTTTATGTATTTTGCCAACTTTGTTCTGTCGATGCTAATGTCTCAAACAGTGGATTGGAACAGTATTATAAAATATTTGATGTACCTCTGCGAAATATATTCCATCATTATCTTTCTTGTTAGTTCTCAATTTTAATCTTTTTAAGAGCAAACGGATATCGATTAAGGTGTGGGAGTGAATGGCTGAATTTTTATTTTATTTTAGGTGAAAGTATTGAATGCTGACCTGTTCCAGTTCCGAATGCTGTAGAACCTTATCCTTGATAAGCAAGAACTTTAGTATAAAAAGAAAATTAATAAAAGAGAAAATGTGAGGTGTGATGACAAAAAGGTGTCCTTTGATTGGCATGTACGTGGGATAGACACCAGTTCTTCTGGTTCTGTTGCGTCCATATAAATTTCATCATCTAGGGTTAGATTTTTATTTAATCAAAAGCCAAAATATCTAAATAAATATGTTTTTATTAATAATATTTGTTTTATGAATATTTAATAAAAACAAAAATCAGGGACGGTGCACACCTTTCACTTAGCATCCTTTTAATTACTTCCCAAAGTTTGAGCAGTGTTTTGGTGGGCTCGTGTTCAGGTTATCGCTATTTTTTGTGATTTTCGGAAAACATTTAGGAGGATAAAATAAGAAAATTTTTATTTTTCAGTTGCTCTAAAAATACATATTTAGGGTTCTTGAGATGGAAATATGGAATATTAATTTTTTTCCTACGAAGAATACATTAATATAACGAAATGATAAACATTAGCCTGCAATTGGGAAAGATTTTGTGGTTTCAGCCCTACCCATAAGAATCGTATATATCATTTTTTCTACATTGATATTTCATAAAATTCTCTAATATTTTGTATTTATTTATTGTTTATTATTGCTAACAATGAGAATTTTTTACTCTTATGAAATTAACAAAATTAAAGGTATTTTATAAGAAGGCTTTATGAAAATTCGCCATTTAAGCCCTGATAAATTAGATCAATGAGGAAGAAATTATCTGATACGACTTGCTTTTTTAAGGTTAATTCACTTGAGTTATAATTAAAACAGTTAAAGCCGTTTTGGTGAAAATTGAAAAAATGTGAAAAACCGATTTTATAAGGTGGCGCATCTAGTCAGTAGATTTAAGTAAAAAAAATACTGTCATTTCCTCGACACACAGTCGCCTTAAATATGTAATTTAAATTTCCCATAACTTTTCGTTTTTTATCTAGTCTGGCCACATATACACAGAGGCAATTTTGCGAAACTTGGTTATTTAGACCCCAATCACTTCAAAACGTGTATTTCCGTTAAAAAATCAAAATTAAAATTTTTGCGATCTCAGTGCTTTCCCTTACTTTATATTTCATATATAGTTGAGTTAAAGTAAAATGAGCCATCTACAGTAGTTCAATGAATGCAGAGATAGCTCTACGGCATGCGAAAAGGCTTGTACGGAACTAACCAAGAAACTAAAAGGGCTGAATATTACTGCTAATTCCAAGAAGACCTGTATTATTTTCTTCTTCCAGAAGAACACGCGTCCTCTCCGCAAAGTCTAAAAGTTAGCAGGTACGAGAATAGACCAGCAGGTAGCAAAGTATACCTGGGTGTCACCCTTACAGACACCTGCCGCTAGCTTGCCTCTGAGAATGATAAGAAAGCTGATCAAGCTGATTAGGACCAAGTGTTAAGAATCTACATGTTGCCCACTTGCCGCGAATCGGAGACTTGTACAAATGCTCGGTAAACAAAGGACCCATCCGAGAGCCGTATCTACATGCTACTGTTTTTAAGAGAGAAAAACATGGCGGACGTTCTATTGGTTTAAGCCATTGCACTGGGATTATATTATTTCTTTTGAAAACAAAAATAAAATGAAAGGAGATTAAATGACATTAAATATAAATAAATGAAATTAAATAACAAAACTTATAACAAGTAACAACAAGCACCTTCAACAACAACAAACTTTGTCGAACTCTTACCAACCAAGCCAAATAACTCATGAACATGCTCGCGGATGCGCGTGTTCGCTACGGCGCAACGGCGAGCGTGTAGGTATCTTTACAGGGATAATAATCACCTGTTGACTTTTCCTAATTCTTATCCCCCCTCAAATTAATAATTTACAAGAGTATGCTGAGGCCAGCCCTACACTACGGATCATCTATGCTAACCAACACAGCTCCTCCAACAACTAAGAGGCTCCAACAGTTTCAGAGCGGTTTAATCAGACATATCATTTGACATACTTCACTTCAAAGAGCAAAGACGGACCACATACATACGACACTCAAACTATCGACTCTGACAGAATTTATATCGAGAAGGGATATAAATTTTTTTATAGCCTCCAGTACTGTACAAACCCATTATTTAGTACACTGACACCGACAGGACGGCCACAAAAGTGTCACACACACATACACACACACACACATACACACACACACACACACACACAAACAGACTCAGATTCGACTGAGGTCTACTAACACACTGACTAAAAACATTACAAAATGTGATGACCCCCATCATCAGGCAGCAGACTCAATCTATTTCCCAGGCGTGCCCCTTTCCTCACGTACAAGAGCCCAGAAGGAGAAAAAAGACTTCACCCCAATTTTTTAATATTTAATTGAAAACTATGTATAATTACTTGTCAAAATTGATGAGTCTGCCAAGAGTAGGTAGGGGGAATAAAAAATGCCGCCTGTTTCAAAACGTTAAAAATAATTGATTTTTGATTCGGAACTCAATATCTTTAAAACTACCAACAACAATAGAAAATCTAAGAGAGCATCATTTTAAGTAGAGAAAATTTGCTAAAATGTAAGCCCTAATAGAGCTATTAACGTTCAATTGTTCTCGAGATATAGCTTTTTAAAAAGCAACACTTCATAAAAATGTTGTATGGGACTTACTGAAACATCAGTAGTTAGTGAATTTATTTTGAGAAATCTATATCTCAGGAACTGTGTGACGTACAGATGTCTATTAGCACTCAAATTAAAGCTAATTTAATTAGCTACAAAGTAGTTTATGATATTTATTTTCTACCCAACTACTACCCCTACAATGATAAGTGTCATAAACTACTTTATAGTAAGTTGAATTTCCTTTATTTTGAGTGTTGGCAAACATATGTGTGTCTTATGGGTCTAGAGATATATTTTTTCAAAAATCCAACATTTCATACGAACAACTAAACATTAACATTTTGTGAGTTTATTTCGTCAAATATCATTAAAACTACTACTCCTAAAGATAAACATTATTAACTATTTTATAGTAAATTTAACTAGCTTTAATTTGAGTGCAGGCAGACATCTGTACGTCCAATGGTTTCTGAAATAACGTTTTTCATAAATCAAACTTATTGTCCGAACAACTATAAATCAATTTATTATAACAAATATAATGAAAACTACTGTTCCTACGAAGGTAATGGTCGTAAACTACTTCATAGTACATTAAACTAGCTTTAATTTGATTGCTAATGGACAGCTGTACGTCACGTAGTTCCTGAGATATAGATTTCTCAAAATAAATTAAGTAACTACTGATGTTTCAGTACATTTTTATGAAATGTTGCTTTTTAAAAGGCTATATCTCGAGAACTATTTGACGTAAATAGCTCTATTAGGGCTAATATTTCAGAAAATTTACTCTTCTTTAAATAATGTTCTTTTAGATTTTCTAGTGTTGTTGGTAGTTTTTAAGATATAGAGCTCCGAATGGAAAATTAATTTTTTAAAGGTTTTTAAACAGCCGCCATTTTTGATTGCTCCTACCTATACTTGGCAGACTTATCAATTTTGACTTGTAATGGTAAATAGTTTTCATTAAATTAATCAAAAATTGGGGTGAGACCTTTTTTTATTCCCGGCTCTCGTACTACTTTACAATTCGTTAAAGAAATATTTAATTGTGAGTATATGAAAGTGATATGAGAAATAATGATTAAAATATGTACTTTTGTGGAAAAAATTGTAAAAGGTATAAAATATTTAACAATACGTAAAATAAAAATGGTTTAATACGTCGTCAAATATTCTTAGGAAGCATCTCATGCTTATAGAAGTCGTAGAAAAGAATATAAATCCTATTTATAAATAAAGTGTATAAAAATCCTATTTCTAGTTCTGTTATTATGTCTCAGATCTTATAATCATTTTATTGATTCCACAAACGTCTATAAAAACTAAGAATATTAAATTTAGAAGCCACTAATACATTCTTTAAATGAGTTTATGAATATGTATTCTAAACGTATATACTTCAGATAAGAAAAATAAGTTAAAATTTTAATGGAAACAATTTGTAAGTTTGACAAACATTTTATTATTTATGTGAACTATATAAAAATAAACATGAAATTTGAGTAAAAATTAATGTTAGTTAACATCTATTCTTTAAGATTTTTTAGTAGAATTCAAACTCTGTTTCCAAAATATTACGTCGATTGTTTTTCATATAGACTTCAGTAAAATATTTTTTAATTGATTTACAATATATTTTAAGACTTAGTCTGTTTTTACACATTCTTTACAATTACAATGCGCTGATCACTGAGGAACCTGGTGAAACTTTTATGATCATAAATTTTCACCAACCATAAAAGTTTATCTTTCTTTTGTTAATGATTTTTACTACCTTTAAAATAAATTCATGAATCATGAAATTTTTCTGTCTTTTCTTTACTATCTGAGGTATTTATTATAATTAATTATTACGTATTAATATTATATTATTTCATTATCTCTAGGCAAATATACTGTTACCCCAAGATTACTAGAGGAATATTCAGAAAAATGTTTTTGATAATAGAAATTTTAAAATTACTGACGGTTGGTATTAAAGATTTTTGTTTATAATTTATTTATTATTATTTACAACTATATGAAATATATACAAGTGCATTTAGTGTTTGTGATAAAATGACATGATACAGACATGTGAAGAATCTGCCTATTAATAGAACTCAAATAACATTTCTAGAGGAGAAGATCTCGAGGCCATTTTCTTTTAAAACGCCTAGGTGGATTATTAGGTAATGAAGAAGCCAGGTTAGAAACAAGTGGTTTTGGGTGCTTGGGAAGTTTATCATGGAAGGATTAGAATCCATATCGGTAACATTATGGAACATTGAGGTTCTGATGGATGACTTGATTTGGGACAAAGTAAGGAGCTAAAAGAATTTTGGACTGTAAGGAATAAATTCAGGAGAAATTCGATGGTTTAGTGGAGCCACAAAGCTCAGTTCTGATATTTAAAAACCTTAAAACATTATTAACGGCACTCTTTTCTTTTCTGTAAGTAAAGAGTTGCAAAAATATTTATCAAAACTAACCACATGAACTTTATATCAAATACAATAAGAAACAAAAGTTAAGTTCAACAAGGAACTAAATCTAAAATTATTTTACCGTGCTAGTGATTGACAGTATACTTCTCATAAGTTAAGCTATAGAAACCTAAAACGTTGAGTTTAACATAAAACAAAATTTACTGGTAAATTGCTGATGACTATGTGTATCAATAAATGTTATGTGGTCCGAGTGCGGTCAAATTAAACTCAAATAGTAAATTGGTATACTATTTTTATTTGAGCGTACGTTTCGCCCCATGTTGCACGGCTTCGTCAGAGCTAAAAAAGATACAATTAAATTCCATTTATTATTATTATTTTTTTTTTTTATGAATGTCACATTGAAATATGAAATAGTAGCAAAGAGTTGAGTTATATTTTTGCTGAGGCCTAGTTTTGAAGTACATTTTTTTACATCAAATCTCACTAGAAAACAAATATACATCTAATGCTTCACAGCACTCAATGGTTATTGCTCAGTGAACTGTTATGAAAGTAATGCTGAAGCTTTTAGCTTTGTGTTTGTGGTTTAAAAAGAGTATCCCGAAATTCCCAAAAATAGTCCATTTCCAAAGCCTTGTTGTAAGGTTATGTGCAATACAAAGCTATGGTATTTTCTCTTTGGAAACAAACATCGATTAATAAAAACATGTATATAGCTCATTGTTGTTATAGGTTTAAATATTTCTTTTATAACATATCCGATCAATATTTCTTTGACCATAAACCCATTAAATATCTTTAATAACATATGTACACATTTATTTAACAAATACCCAATATCTCACCCAAGAATCAAGAATTATAATATTAAGGGAAAACTGTCATATGTAAAAGGATTACTATCTTACATAAAGGTCGTACAGTTTGAAGAAACTACAAAAACCGAAAAAAAGTATTATTTTTTCGGATAATTCTTCTTTCATTAGTTTATTTCACTTTATATTATTTAAACCTATTACTAACTTGCCTTGTGAAACTGTTTGAAATCATTTCAGATATACTGAAGCTGAACAAATCCGATTTTCAGGTCACTTCAAATCGTATCCATACCAGTTCTAAACATTTGTAAATTCCAAATATCCAAATAATTGACTATTTATTGTCAATTTCAGATTTTATAATAGCGTTATCAAATGATAACTTTTTGTAATGATTTTTGTTTTTATTTATGAAAGGAAGGACGAATCACAATGTTTCGGTCTAGGGCTTAAAAAAAAAAGGGCCAGAAAATGTCACATTAAAAATCAAATCGTCCTCATGTTTTTTAATTAAACTTTATTAAAGGATATTTCATATATATCATGTTTTATTGATATAGAGAAAAATTTTATACTTAAAAAACAGCATTTAATCATAAAATTTCAATAAAAATTGAAACTTCTAATTTAAAACAAAATTTTATACTTAAAAAAAACCGAATCGGTATAAATTAGGATTATTTTGTAAATTATATATCCTATGAAAAGTTTTTATTATAATGAAACCCTTTTTTTTACAAAATAATTTTAAATTATTTTGTAGAATTTCAGGAAAATGATTTCACTCTACAATTTTTGGTACTTGTAAATTGGCCTCTAGAAATGAAAACTAAAAAATTTAAATTTTTTTTTCGTTTTATACAAGGAAAATTTAAGAAAAGTCATTCCTTTTAATGTTTTATTGCACTCATATTTTTATATCAACATTTCTTGGCCCATCACCAGAAAGAACTATCTTTTTAGTGATTATATAGTCCTTCTGAATTTTTATCTATAATTCTATACTTTGCCTTAAATTAATATATTTTATAATGCGAAAATGCAATACCTAAGTAGTGTATATTATGAGATATGTCTAGATGTTTCATCCTGAAGATGGGGAATAGTCCCAAATCGTTAATAGATAAATAACGTTTTTTATTTATATTTGTAATGCTTTTTTATCTCTCCATTATTTGGAGTCATTATTGTTGGCTATCATAGTAGTGATTATGGGTCATTAATTTTCATGGTCTAGAAATGGTATCAGTGAGATTTGCTCCGTCGGGGACTATTTTGTACCTCCTCAGGGATTACAATGTTATTCAGTATAAATTAGGGCATAAATCTTAATTGTTTATAACATTAATTAACGAGGATTCGTAGAATGATTTTAATTACTGAGTAATATTACGTTCTACCAGCTTATTCCTCAAGAGGTGGAAAATATGAAATGCCTCAGTGAACTTAATGTACCGATGCTTCAGTGAGTTTTAATTATTAAATTAAACTAATTAAATTTTCAAAATATCCCATTATCGTTTATTTAATTATTGAAATAAAGGATTCCAAACAAGAATTTAAAATATTTAGCTGGTTTAAATTTATGTTATAAATTTTAATTTTTCAAGTCGTAAAAATATTTATCCAACCTTAGGGATAAATGAGGCGTATATTGAACTATGTAGCTAGCCGCTGGAAAAGATAGTAGAAACTGTATATCTATGGAGAAGGGATGGAGGACTAGTGTCCTCTCGAAAGCACAGCCACTTAGACATGGGCGACTTGGATTCTTTCCAAGTTTCCTTTTCTATCAACAACGTTCGTCGATTTCCGATTCGGTATTTCTTGTCTCTTTTACATATAGGTCGAAATATAAATACTCTTTCGTAGAACGCAAATAAAAAAAAACAACGTTTTTTTTTAAAATTATCTGTAACTCGAAGAAGATAGTTGCTTTGTTGTCATTCCATATTTCTAATAACCTCTCGTGTTTATAAATTACTGTTTTGATGTTTATATATACTTTTAATTTATGTCTTAGTTATTTCTTTATTTATTTTTTTTTTTTGAAAACTGTTATACTGCTATGATTTTTTTGTTGCTATCTATTGATGACTTTTGTTTGTTTGTTTTGAATGGGCGTTTAACAGCCTGGTCATCAACGCCCGTTGGTTGTTGGTTTTGGTAAGACCTAGTTGTTCCACTGTCATTCTTTGGTATGATGTAGAACTCATTCCCCTGAGATTTGAAATATCATTTAGCCAGGCAGTAATAATTTGTTTAATAATAGATCTTAACGATAGTGGAGAAAGGATGATGAAAAGCAGATAAGTGGCTATTCTAATTTTAAAAATAAGGCAAGATAAATAGATAATTATAATAATTAAAGGCTGATTATTATTAAGTTAATATTATTGATGAATTTAATGACTTTTTCTATTACGGATTCATCATTTCTCAACGCCATTGAAATATTTGTTGGTATTATTTTAATTTTTATATAATTTCTGGAAATAAAATAGTGCTCAATAATAATCGGTTGAATGTTTTAGTGTTTTTTCATGAATTTTAATTAAGATCCGTAATTATTCTAGTATAAGTTTATGATTTCAATGTTCCTGTTTCATTGAAAAGAAGTAACAGATCAATTATCACTAAGAATTGTAATAAGTTATCTCTAACATTTGAGAAACATAGTTTTAGTATAGATTTTTTTTATTTGGGTTGGCCATTGGAACATTTGCTAGTATCCCTAACTGGTTCAGAGTTAATTTGTAGTGATTAAATTCTTCAAAAATGTGTTTGACGGTCAGATTACTGACATTTCGAACATTTTGGAGGGGCCTCTCCTGTTATGCGGTGGATGTATGTCATTCGGGTGTCCTTTTCTGAGTCGGGTGATAGCTACTTCTTCGCGGCCTCTACTTCGGGTTGATGTAATACAGGACTTCACATCTTTGTTTATAGACTTCACCTTACTGGGTGGACTTTCATCCCACATTACCTGCCATCTTTTATTAATACATTCCTTTAAAGGGCGAGCAAGTTCCCATGCAGTTAAGATTGCTGTGGTTCTACTTGGGAGAACTATTGCTTCTCAAGCAGCTGATTACTTTTGTAAATTTGCTTAGTTGATCGAAGTTAGTCCTTTTCAATTAAACAGGAACATAGAAATCATAAACTTATATCAGAATAATTATGGATATTTATTATAATTTATAAAAAAATACTAAAACTATCGTTCAAATAGTTATTTTATTTCCAGAAATTATTTAAAAATTAAAATAAAATTTGTTGGTATAGTGGATTCGTTTGAAAAAATAATAATAAAGTAAATCGTACTAATATTTCTTTCATGTCTATAGCTTATAATAAAAACGTTATAGTATTTAATTCACGTTCTACATTATTTTTGTTGATAAACAGAATAAGAAGGTTTAGAAGTGAATTGTTGACTGTGTGTTTTCAAAATGAATCCGTAATAGGTTAGGCAATTTTCTCTCTTGTCTAAAGTAATCTGTAGTTCTCTTAGTGGTTATTTCCTTGCACTGGTGGCTACATTTTTTATATGTGATCTAATCGAGAAACTCTTTAAGTCCATAAAATACAATTTCGAAATTTTAGCGCTATTTTTCACTTGAACTAACCTTTGTGCGTTACCGTTGATACAATTATCGAAAAAATGCCTAAACGCTAAACTCGAACTTTGGTATGAAAATGACGAATTTCAATCGCTACGGTTTAGCGATATTTGTTACATTTATTGCGTCATATTTGGTATTTTGAGATTTAGTAGATTCGCTCCTGGTTTATAACCAAAGTAGTGGAGGGGTCGGTGTTCTGTTGGGATAGGATGGCATGTTGCATGATGGCAAGCAATAGCTCACAAAGTTGGGTCAAATTAATGCTCTCACTGGTTGGTAGGGAGCGTGGACGCTAAATCCCAACTAGGCGTACTGTTTGTGCTAATGAGATGGTCCAATCCCATGTGATTATATCCCTGTCCGTTCCCATCTCGGCCCTATCATTATGCAGCTCAATTTAGAGATTCGAGATGGATCAAGTTGGAAATGTCTGCAGCTCTCATTTGCCAGCTTTAGACGATTTTTCATTATTTTATGTCACGTCAGAAGGATTCACAAATTTTGATATAAATAGACTTGTGAAATTAAATCTGAAGAAGTATTTATTACTGATAATTATCCTAGCTGATTGAAATTCACTTTCAGAAAAGAACTGTTTAAAAAAATAAAAAATTAATTGCATTTGCGTTATTAGTACTAGTACTTTCTATTTAAAAAGTGTTGTTTATGGTTTAAATTTAAATTTGCTCCTTATTACGTTACAAATAAACTCATTCACAAAGACCTTAACATCCCATTCGTTGCAGATTGGGCCCAAAACAGATATGCGTCTTTTCATTCCAAACTCCTGCTCCCATTAATTCTTAATCTTTCATCCTTAACAATCCCTGATAATCCTCTGCGGCGTCTGAAAAGAAGATGGTCACGGGACCTTCTAATTTAAATTAATGCTTGAAGTACCACCAATGGGTGGTTCCTTCCCAAGATTTTCAAGTCTATATGAAACAAACAACATATTTACTTATTGTATTTATTATTTGCACAGTTGTAAATCACATTAAATAAATAAATTTAAAAAAAAATTATAAATAATTTTAATTTCTTATCTGCTTCCAATTTTTCATTGATTTCAGATTTTACATCATAAGTTATAATAGGAATATTCAATCAGAAGTCAAAATTGTTTTTAAATATTTGAAGTTTATATCAAAATATATTAGGAAGGATAAGATTTTTATGTAATAAAAAATTTAAAAATATGGATTTATATTTGCAGATGCATGTAATAAAAAATTAAAATATGGACACAAAACTAAAATATTTAAAAAAGTCCGTATAAAAAATAAAGTAGTTAACAAAGAAATGTATATTTAAAATATCAACATGTTATGCGAAAATTACAAAATAATCTTAGTAATTAACAAAATAAAAATATTTAAGTAGAAGTGCAGATACTTTAACATTTTCTCATCTCCACCTTCAAAAACGTTATAAATCTAGTTTTTGTTGAGTACTTTCCTATGGCTTCATTAATTTTCCTAATTTTTTTTTTTTGCTAAATTTCTAAGCTATCTACTAGAGCCATATTTTTAATTTTCACCTGTTTTATGGAACGAGGTGAAAAGTCATGTAATGAAAATGTTATACAAGCAATTTAAACATGATCATGTTTTAATTCCTTATCTTCGAAGAATGAGTTCGCTTTTTATATCTCCGCCTAAGAATCAACATCGATAGTGGCTGTCATATGTTTTATTTTTTTTTGTAGTTCTCTGTGTAGTATTTCGCCGCATCTAGTCAAGTCCCCTAGCTCTTAAGGACCGTTGGGGTGGTAAACCTGAGGGTACACTACCATGGCCGTACCCAGCGGGGAGCAGGTGTGGTCAGCTGCCCCTCATTTCAAAAAATAAAATTTTTTTTTTTGCAAGCTACTACTATTATAATAGTTAATAAAGCACTGCGACAATATTTATAATTTTCTTAAAATTTTTGTTTCATTCTCTTTTTCCGTGCTGATTTTATTTTCCCGATCTCTCTAAAACAGAAAGCAAAGTATGAATTAATTGCATTAGTTTAACAAAGTAAACAATAAGCATGATGGAGAGATGTAGATCGTTCCGTGCTGAAATATCACAATCTGATTGACTATGGCTTGACCTTCCCTAGTTTTGATCTTAGGTACGCCCTTGTATATTTCTCTGAATATATCAATGCGATCTGATATTTTTTTTTCACGTTAGATATTAATGTATTGACATTTCGAAATAAAGATCTGACCGTTTCAGCAACTCAAATTTTTTGAGTAAAAAAAAACATTCAAGGCACTGCCAGCCTTAATATGGGGCCGCATCGGCAAAAAATATCAAACCAATATTGCATTTGTTCTCATTCAAAAACAGCTATAGTAGTGTGGTTGCACTTATGCTGCACATATATTGCCTTGGATGTCCTTCGTTTCGTCTATTAGGATCCAAATCGGACTGTACTCAATATTTTGGTCCATATTATTGCCAGTATTGCTTAACTTCTGACCAGAGGAAGCTTTTACAGCAAAACGTACGCGAAGTACGATTCTAAAAATTATTTGCAAGGTTAGAGAAAAATACATGTGGTATACCATAGTATTTTCAACCGGACGTATTGAAGTAAAAACCAACGTGAGACTTGATTGTTATTACGTTAATGATAGGATACACATTTATGGTAAACAAACATCAATTTGAATCCTCAATGCTTAGGCAACGGTAAATATTTTAAAATATGTCCTTTGAAATAGTCCCCTCATTTCGTGTTGCCTAACAGGCAAGGTTCCCTCATTAAATTTTAAGAAGTGAGCAGGTGTGTTTGATGGCAACTGTTTTGGATCATTTATAAATAAATGTTCTTCAGCTGTATTTAACTGATTTAATAGCAATTAACTTTTACGAAATTGAAAAGTGAAACAATTGTTAAATAGAAATTATTTTTTTTATTTAGGGTTATGTTTTTAAACTTAGGCCAGGCAAAATCGTTATCGTACTGGTATCCAACCTATTTTAGCCCGAGAGAAGTGGAAGTTTATTCTAAGAATACGAAAAATTACTGCTCAACACGTTTGACCAACCACGGCCTCCATGAATTTTTGTATCAACACTAACTATGCACCGCGGTTTACCTAACTTAAATTTAAATTTTTCTTGCCTGTTTCGTATACATGAATAAATTACCAAAAGATCAGTTGTGATCAACTGAACATTCGAGATTTGTTGTAAATACAAAAAAAAAAAAAAAAAAATTTAATTATTTAACAGAAATTATTCACTTCAAAATCCTTAATTTTGAATTAATTTAATTTATATTCTTTTTTAATTATTATTTTATTTTTATTTGTTACTTTATTTTCATTTTAGTAGTTGTTAATTAAATTAATAATTGTATAACTTGAGATCAATTCTGATTGCACTTAGCTAGCTTAAAAATTATGTAGCCTTCACAACATCCTGATAGTCTAAACTGTAATATTTTTATGTCACTTATGTCTATCATTTTTGTGTTATTTTGGCATCGACCGATAGATGTTGTCATCTGGTCGGACCATATTGGATATAATTTTTAAATGAATAAAATTTAAAAAAAAATGTTGATAAATAATTTAATCAAGAGAAACTTGTAAATCATAACTCATTACTACATAACTAATTATTTTTTAGAGTTTAATGTCAGTTGGGATGAAATGAAAAGTCAATGAAACATATTTTTTTTCTAATAGAATATACTTAGGCAGAAAATAAACTTTTGTATCAATAATAATAACAAAGAACAATGGCTGGTATGACGAACAAACTTTTTAAAAGAAACGAACTGATAAATATACTTTTTTTTTTTTTATAAAATAAATTGTATCCATTTAAGTCTCAAAACAATCTATATTTCTTTATAAGTCCGACGTTTCGGCCAATTCAGCAATCCTCAAGGACAATCTTAAATACAAATTTAGAAGCACATCAATTTTTAAAAATTTTATCCAGGCTATTGTTCTCAGGTCAATAATTTAAGTCCAAAATTACTCTATTTTGTCAATTCTACACATTAAATTAAAACTTTTGAGATTACTCTTTTCGATGCGTGTAGCTACATTGGGCCCCTTCCCTTCTTAACTGGTGTAGTTAAGTCCGCCACAGTTTATTCCATGTTGATTCATTATAAAACGTGGGAAACAGTGCGAACCTTACAATAACTGCACAAACATGATTAAATCCAATGACAATACAGATAGTAATAATCTGTTATTGTTCTCATGAAATAAAAAAATCTGTTTTATTTTCATGGTACAGGATCTTAATGAAAGTAGAATGGTTCAACAGTAATAAACTAATACATTTATTTTTTAATTTATTTCCTCATTTACAAAAATACCACGTTTTCACATTTTTTTGTTTTTTTTTACCCTACATTTTTATTAACAAACTAATACAATACATTTACGGGCTATAAATATATAAGTATACAGATAAATGAACACTGTCGTTCGATTAACACTGTCGATCAAAGTTTTCACACCGAAGTTTTAAACTTATTAAAAAGTTTGTACTGTGTACAGGGTCTGAACGCATGGCAACCATTAAGGGCATAAGCTTTTTAATCACCTTGTCCTTCTTTCTTCCTAATTTTATTTTTTCACTTCTTGTGTTCCTTTCCTCACTTTCTCTCTCAACAAAATATTTATTTATTTAACCGTATTATTATTATTATTATTTTTTTATGCCCCAATATCATTGTTAAAATTATAGCATTTCGAGCATTTCTACTGACAAAAATTATAAATGGACAATTTTTATATCCTCCTCCTTATATCCTGGCTTTAGATCAAAAATCAAAACACAAAAGTCCTAAATTCCTTTATTTCTATATTGGACATTTTGGGAATATTTGTGTCCTCCTCTTTAGAAGCTTTAATATAAGATTTTGTTTACAAATAAGCCTTTCTAACATTGTATAAAATAATTAGTTAAATTAAATTATTATTTGATACCAGTCAAATAAATAAATATGTTTTTTAACAGAATTTTGTATACATACCTAATTTGGTAGGTAAATTAAGTTATGTTTACTTAAATTATGTAAATCTAATTAGTCATTAAAACACATATAAAACACTAATAATGAATATTTCTTTATGTTAATAAACACTAAACTGACAGGTAAACGTCCAGGGGTAGACCGAAACGTAGATTGGAGGATTGCTGTGAGATTAATTTAGTAGATGTGGCTTTGGAGAGGCGTCATTTTATTATAATTATTAACTAATTTGTCCCAGTAATAATGAGAGACTTACTAATTGTTTTGTCTGTTTAATTTTTTTTTAAATATATAACGAGCTCTAAGCTATATAAGAATCTAACTACAACAATGATAAACCTTGTACAATAGTTAGATTTATAGAAGGACCAGACCTTGTTGTTTAATGAGAGACACTAGGGAGAAAGAAGTTCAATTAATTATTTTAATATGATGATTGCCGAGGCTGAAGAGAGGTAAAGGATTAAAATCAAATGAATGAAACACTATTGTTTTTTAATTGTTGACCTGTGGGCATGATAGGAGAATATAAACCTTTGTAAAATGGTGAAGCCAAACTGTGGAACAATTTTTATTATCGATATAAGTTCGAAATAGACAAAGGGCAGGTATCTGCAATAACACTACAGATGTATAGATTTAAATGAGGAGAAAACAGTTTGGGATGCGGTGAGACGAAGATTGTTGGTCAGTGCAGTGACCCCACATTGTTCAACTCATTTTAAATCTGTTCTCATAAGTAGAAAGGACTTTAGTCCATATTCTTGATTTTTCATGAGACGAAAAATAAAGTAAATAAATTCTGTATATATATTCTTATCCATTCAATACAGTCTTAACCAGGATATTATCATAATATATTACTTAAATCCTTTATATATATCGGAAATTTTTTTTTTCTGGATCTGACTGTGTATGTAACTCTACATTTTTTAGACTTAAATCCTTTGTACGTATCAGTACAGATATATATCCACGGTCACCTATTAACTCATCAGATATATAGATAATATTCTGTATAGATGTATATAGATTATTTACCATTACATAGACATGGTTATTGATGAGTTCCTCAAAGTTGGTCAAAGGTTATGATATAAAGCATAAAACCATTCTTAATAAATATTTTGTCTCACAAAAAAAAAAAAATGATTTTTCAATTGTGACTGTAGTTTCTGAAATTATACTATTCTTAAAAACATTTTTCATCTTTATGCATTAATATAGATATAAATAAAGTGAGACCTCAGCAAAAACAAACTTACTTATGCCCTTTTTAATTGATTACAGATATACTAAAAAAGTTATTTTTTAAAGCACCATTATAATAATCTTTAAATAACATTATAATTTTCATAGTTTATTGCAATAACTATGTAAGTCTGTCCTTAAGTCTAATTTTAATTAATACTTTTTATTCTTTGAAAAATATATATACATAACCTGCTCGTGCTGGTAACTAGTTAGGAATTACGAAACACTTGTGTAACGTAATAATTGTAACGCCTGTTGACCTTTAAACAAACAGACCGTTACAACTTCTATTCTAGCTATTGCCTTGGGTTTATTCATTAGATGAAGCTAAAAATAAAACTGGAAACCCTTTTCACCGTTCTGTTTCTCTTTTTCTCTCTTGGGCAGCGGGATAGTTCAGTGGTAAGGTACTGTGTAACTAACTCCAACCATCGGCTGGAGCCTATAATTATGTATTCTGTTACTGTAGCCGTGAGTAAACTCTGTGAGTTCGAAAGTCCTCCGGGGTCCATCAGCCTTTTAAAGTGGGTACGTACCGTTAATTGATATAAAACCTGGCGATTGAGCATGATTCTAACCAAATCACCTCCTTGCACAACCGTTGGTCTAGTAACAGTACTTCCTTACAAAGTATATACAAAGTACATCCTTACAAGCTGCATCTCTGATCCGTCATAGGGTATTGCAGTACAGATTTATGATTTTCTCTCGTCAAATTTATCTCATGATTTTTACTCTGTCCAAATATATCAAGCTAGAAAGAAAAGTCAAGAACTAATTATCTGGCTCTCACAACAAATTTATGATTGAAAGTCTGTGATGAGTATGTTTATTGTATATATTAACATAATATTTGGTTATTCATGGAATTCAAGAACGAAAACTTCAATTGTTTAAAAAAAAAAAGCAAACTAGGAACACAATCAAGGATTTAACTTGGTCTTGTCCCTTATATCCTTTAATGGTGTTTCCGGAATATTTAGGCGTTAATTTAGTTAAGTAAATGAAAATTTAAGGGGAACATGATGATAAACGTTTATTATTAATAACATCTATTCAGATATCTCCATCTATGATGTCATGTATAAAAGTAGGATTTCGTTTGGTCATTGCCCATTGATGCATTGAACCTTGCGAGGGTAATCAGAACAGACTTTATCATCTGATGATAGAGCACTTCTCCTATAGTCACGTCATTTTCGTTGTTAAATACCCAAGATGGTTGGGCTCTTAGTCCTCGTTACTAAGATGGTTCACAGACTTGTTCCTTACCATGTCAGGCATAATATGAGTTCACTTTGTTACTTGTACATGGTTCAATGACAGACTTTAACCTGAAACGAGTTAGTAGCCAGAAGTAGTACAGAGGCCAGATGCATAAAACCCAGCTCATTGAACATAAGTTTGTAAATAATTTAAAAAAAAAAATTCTATCAAATTTAACAAGGAAACGTATTTCTGGTTGTTCTTAAACTCATACTTTTTTGTTAATTAATTTAATAAAGTAATGAATTAAGTTTTCCTCTTTTGTTTTACCGTTTAACATTGGCAAAGGCAGGCTTTCGCCAATAGGGGAGCAGATCTCAGCCCATTACACACATACATACATATATTGCATTCGGAAACATTGGATAAAAGAAAAATATGTAATTTTGCATTCCGAGGAAATACCCCCACCATTTTATTGGTACTTCATAAAATTCATTCATTACTTTTTGAATTTTTGTTTGCTATTATCGCAATAAATTGTTGAAAATCGAGCATATACTTAATTATTGTACATAAATAAATACAATACACACAAAAATATAAGAGCTGATAAAGAGGTTTACTATAAGAGCATGAGCCTTCTGAGATTATTGTTAAAAATATTAACCACCTCTTCTACGATGGTTGCCTTCCTTAATTTATTTTCAACTAACATTCTGAAATTATTAAAATGGGAAACTGTAAGTTATCATAGGAAGAATAGAATCTAAAAAAAGGTTCTTTTTTATTTGTTCCCACCATTATTTTTAGAGATAAGTATATGACGAATAATTTCGCTGATTGAATTTTACCGAAAAATCGACATGTATCCATCTTGTCCCTTCAAAGGTATGGTTGTGATCTTATATCGTGAGTACGTTCATTCACCAATGTTACCTTACAAATTATAGCATGTTTACCGAAAGAAAACATCTATCAAACAGGTTCATTATTTTATTAATTTTTTTCCTAGGGTCCCAAAAATCTCGGGGGGGGGGGAGCCGCTCCTTGGTCCTCTCTGCCTATGCCCGTGCACAAAAAAATTTTTGTTTTAATTTTGCCCACAACTGCGGCATAGTAGTATATACCACATAAAAATCCAAACCTAATGAATTAGTGGAAATGCACTTCTGGCCATCTCAAAACAGTTATTACGCTGCTAATTATTTTGATAAAATAACGATTTAGAAATTTTATGTCTTTCTTTCGATTTTCACTTGTAAATTGTAAGCGGTGGAGCTTAGTGAAAAAGGTTTCATTATGCATCGAATGCGGACTATGACGCAATAATTCGGCTCATATGGTCGTAAACCACATACTCTGCTCGTTCCTCGGGCTCCAATAGCTAGTCCGTTGTCTATGTACAACCAGTTCAGGAACGCTTAACTGAATTATTGTACTATGTTACCCATTCGTATTTTCACTAGAATTTACCGTTTACGATTCGTAGTTTAAGAGACATAAAATGTTTAATTCGTTATTTTATGAAACTAATTAATCAAAAATCAAACACAACAGTGGATATTAAATCAGATAGAATTTTATATCAAAATAATTAGAAAAACAGCAAAGTATCTGTCGCCTAAAGATCATGAGGGTTGTTTTATGACTATAAATTTAATGATGGCTCCTCTGCTATATCATTAATAAGGTGAACTTAATTTAAAATAAAAACATAATTTACTGATAAATCAGGTAACGAAAGAGTTAAACATTTAAACATGGAACACAAAGAAACTCTAGTGACAATTATACCAAACAACTTATCAATTAAAATGTTTATATTCATTGCTTTATCAAACTTATTAACAGCTTAGTAACAGTTTAATGACCCCATAAATGCGTCTCCAAGGGAAGTGTGATTGAAATTAATTTTATATAGATGCACGTTTTGTGAAATGGATCATGTACACTATGCGCCTGTACTGTAGATACCTGCGACAACTCATGTGTGTTGATGCAACTTTATTATTTATTATTTACTAGTTCATCTCATTTTAGGTAAATATCAATTATATATTTGTTAATAGTACTTGATATTCAAGTATTTTATGGATTATGCTCCCCTCTTCATTGCTTTAGTATATTCTTTCATTTGGAAATCCTTTATAGTACACACCTTAATATTTTTCTCCTTCCTATTTATTAATCTTACACATACAGACAAACTGTACAAACTTGTATTTTTATGTATTCAGAAAGCACAATTGATAAGCATTACAATCTAATATCCTAAAAATTTACACTAATTATTATTAAATCAAATCATTGTTTCTTCTTCCTTTGAAAAAACAATAAAAAAAGAAATTTGTGAATCAGTAACATATAAACACAGGTTATATAATAAAATGTGTTTGTTGTGTGAAACAACATCTTGCAGAACATTAACACGGTCTAGAACCCCATCATAACTTACCGCACTGTCCCTTTAGTTGGCAAAACTTCCCGACTAAGTTCTGTGGCTTCTTCGTGAAACCCGCAAATATGCTGGTTGCCTCTCATTTATCATTGGAGGAGATTCCAGAATTTTTTCGTTGTTTCAAGTTTCGTTAATTTTGACGATTCTTGGCATGCATTAAGTAAAAAAAAATATTTGCTTGAAACAACACATTTATATCCTTACACTTAAACGACAATTATAGACTACTAATAACACGATGATAATGACAGAATTTTTGATGGAATGGGTGAAGTTAACACGTTGAGCAATGCCCCGAAAAATCCATAAGTATAAGAGACTACTGTGGTGCCTTCGGGAAAATTCATTGAATGAGGCGACAACTTTTTAGACAGGTATGAATGATGGTATAACATGAAAAAATCGAAAAACAAATTTTAAGATATTATTAAATTTAGTTTTATTTTTAAAAATAATTTTCAATTGTTAAATGTCTTTACAAAAAAACTGAATATAACGTATTATTGTTATTAGTGCTTTGCCATCATGAATTCAAGAAATTGTTCGTGGCATCCCTTCTGTAAGTAACCACTTACAGTGGCCTGTTTGCCTAAAGATTGTCTGCATAAATTAAAGAAACCTTTAGGTGACCACCTACAGTGTACTACTAAAGTTACGTATCAGTTTAGGTAACCTGTAGATAGCCAACTGCAGTGACCTAGATTATCCCTAAAGTTACCTATGTCCATACATATTATTCTAACTTGAGTGAAGAGGCCAAAATATGTAATTGCTTGGCAGACTGGAAATTAAATTTATTCAAAAATTAATTTGTTGGATAAGGTAGGATTAGAGAACCTTTTATCACTCTTATTATCTTTTTTTTCCATTTATTCTTATTGTTCCGGGTAACCTACGGCAACCGAAAGGTTGAATTGCAGGGGCCACTATAATAAATACATTATGGCATATAATAGCCTACAGGATATACTAGCGCCCATGTGGCCAACAATCAAAACTAACCTCCTCCAGCGCTCTCCGTGGTAAGAAGCAACCCAGACTAATGAGAAATATCCATCTTGTCTTCAGCGAGAAGGAGTCCATCTTTTTGTTCACTCATCAGTAAAATCTACCATGAGTGAGTAGATTTACTGGAGTAGTTCCCAGCAGCAGAGGGGGAGAGGCATAGAAATGCGGAGGGAGGAAGGAAGCATGAAGTAAGTCCACTTGGTAATAATTAACATCCACCACCACATAATAATCATCATCAACCACCTCATTATCTACAATTCCATAGCCCAGCCATCCAAAATTTACTAACCATCTAATCATAAATGTTTTCTTTCGGTCACCCCCTACACCACTTGTAACTTAAACAGTAGAGTTTTATTTTTTTTCATTCCATTATTTTTCATTTTTCAATTATACAGTCCACTCAAACCCAACCAGCCAACCAAAAGTGAAGTACGTCTGGCAATTAAGTTAGAAGGTATACTTCATACACTTATATAAGGACATGAATACCTTCTAGGCCAATCTTTACCAATATCTATGTGGTTGAATAAGATGTGCGAATAATACTCCAAAATATTAATACTACTCACGTGACATTTACATATTTCCGAAACCTACTGCATACTTATTATTTCACGAACAATATATATGATTATTCGTTAACTGCAATAAGTTTACGTGCGGAAAAAGAATAATATGGCTGGAAAATACCTTGAGAAAAATGGAATAGAGGTGCTTATTATGTGATATAGTTTCGAAGAAAAGGATTTTTACAACTAATAGAAATTTTGTTGGTCGAATAAAGCTGTTTTAGAGTTTCAATATTTAATATAGTATGCATCCGTGGTAACCTATCAAAGCTGATCGCTGGCATAGCAATTGATTTTGATAATCAACATTTTATATTATTTAATATACTGATTTTAAACCTATTGGCTTTATTTGTGGTATAACTGAGTTTTTTTGTGATGACCTAGTTCATTGGCTGCTTTTTATACAGAAAAAAGAGTTGATTGTCCAGTACGATTTCACGGTTCCAAACTAATTCAATTAAGAAAATTGTATCAATGGGATTCCTCTTAATGGAAATATTTTTTTATTATATTCTGTTTTTCTACAAAGTTTCGTTCTAATTTTCTTGAAAATACTCCTGATATTTCAGTAAATAATTGTGAAAGAATGTAAAAAAACAAAATAATATTTTTGTGGTCGTTACTGGCTGTGTATTTATTTTAAGAAGTTTCTCTGAGAGGAGAGAAGAAGGAGGAGTGCGGTTAGTGAAGAAAGCACTAATTACAAGTATAACTTATTTTGTGTGTTTGTGTCTAACTTATAGATAGTTATTAGGACAACGTAAAAAATAAAATTATGCAACAGTTTATTGCAACTAAATAACGAAATAATAATACAATTACCAATATCAATATAAGAAAAGAACAAATGGTAATATAAGAAATTAACACACTGTACGGAAATAACATCTTATATAAATTATATATATTTTTTCTTCTCACCCTCCTTTTTTTGTCACGGAACAAATACAATACATACATTTGGCATAAATATATATGTATACCATAGAACTGAGACCCTTTTATTGTTAGAGATGCATCTTATCGTAGTTTTTGGGGTCCGCTGTGTTCGAGGGGAGAGGGGAGCACTGTAGAGCTGTCGTAATATACTTTACAGTAGAGCCGTCTGTGTAGTCTCGCCGGCAGTGGGAAGAGAACTGTATACTGATGATTGATTAGTATGGGGGATTAAGGGAGAGTAGGAAGCATCTGTAGTTGAGGGAGTTGAGGCATAGGTCTCTGCCGCTTCGTAATCGCAGCGGCGCCGTTCGAATCCGGCCTGGAAAATCGACTTTTATTTCGTGATGGTCCCACGAAATTAAAACTTGACTCTCCACCATGTTTGAATAGGGTGGTACCTTTCAGATACCAAATTGGCGTCCATCTTCGATGGTATCACTCGTATGCTGATATTCTTGAAGACATCTTTAATAGTGACGAGTTCAAGAGCTGGGCTTACTAACGTCATAGGCATAGGCTGCAACCTCTGTTTCCTTGTGTACCAAAGCGACCACAGGTGCTGTAAAGATAAGATATAAGATCAGACCCAGCACCGAGCCTTGAGGTACTCCGCCGTTGGTGGGGACTGGAGTCGAGTAGTCCTTATCGACTGTTACGACAAATGATCTTCCGCTGAGATTGCTTTCAATCTTTTGATAACATGTGTAATGTAAATGAAGAAAATAAATAACACGAGAAATATAAAATATACCGATATAATAAATACATGAAAATATATAGGTAAAGATAAAACATAGAAATAAAATATAATGTGGAGATAATCTTCATGGAATATTCTTTGTTCGGAAAATAAGGATGGATTACGAATAAGGACAAAAAACGGTCAGGGACAGAATGATAGGAAGAAAATATTAATAATATGAAAGACACACAGATTTTCTTTTTTGACTTTGTGATATTGACATTATAGAATGTGCTGTATATTTTCTAGTATTTGAGTCATTCCATCTAACAAGAAATTAATCCTAACATGAGAAAGATTCAAGCCTATATATGTATTATTAAATCATTTTGAATGGGATATTGTTATGTGATAACGGATATGAGATATTTTATTTTATAACAGTTTGTCCTAAGAGAGACCATTACCTAAGCCTGTACTAAGATATGTTTTCACGACTGATACTTTCACAGTGGAGCTAGAAAGTTAAAATGATATGATTGTATAGTTGGGATTATGGCTACTCAGTTTCAGAGAGAGTGCGGCCGTTAGCCTGTCAGTTGCTTTTTGTTCGACACCAACATGCTTTTTAAATTAGGATTTTCG
>NW_027114159.1:887667-889250 GCF_000696795.3 Halyomorpha halys
GATTATCTATTTAGGATAGGATATAGCATTGCTAACCTTGCGTTGGTTTGAGCTAGTTCGATGTTGATATGGTGGGTCCAAGAAAGGAGGCGATCGAAGTGAATTCCCAGGGAACTTACTGTTTCATTGGCAGGATTCCATTTTAAATTTTTACCTTTGAGAATTAACTACGTTGATAAATCGTAGAACGTGGTTTGGAAATAAAGTCGGTTTGGACGAAACACATGGTTGAGTGAAAAAGGTTATAATTTGGGTGATAAAGATATAGAAGTTGAACAGGTAGAGAAAAGCATATTTTGAAGTTCTAAAGTAAATAGGAAAAATAAAATTGTTCAGGACGTTAAGGTTATATTAAAATAAGCAACGCTTGTTTTATTTCACTATCATAATTATTTAGAAATTTAAGAGATAAAATTGTCAAATCTATCCTTCCTACTGTTTTTTTACAAATGTAAATCATAACACCTCTTACATTAAGGAAAGGACAATGCCATAAGTTTTTTTTGGAAAATAATGTAGTGATACTTTAACTGGAGAAGTTTGAAATATACACACACAACACTGAATATCTAGAACAGTATCTGGTATATATAATGGAGGCGATAACATCACGGAAAATAAAATAGCTATGTTAAGTTACAGTATTTACTTGTAATCATGAAGGAATCCTTTAAAAGTTAGGTAGGTAGATGTGTGTACGTGTATAAAGCGAGTGGGGGGGGGGGTATTACGAGGAACCTAGGGGTTCGTTTTGCATTTTATTTATTTGATTAGTTTAACAATTTACCATTATACATTAATTTAATCAGTAAATTTTATTGCTATATCTATTTTATTCTTTACATTTTAATCTGTTCGTTTTATTTTAGTTTCTATTCTACACAAATAAATAATCTAATAAATCAGTAGGTTGAAACACTATAATCCAAATACCCCACCGGTTCAAAGATTTTTTTGTTTTAATATGTAAAAATTAATTTAAATTTTGCTGTGCTGAGCCAGAGATTAGATACATATCTAAAAATATCTCTATTTATTGAATTTAAACATAATTTAGTTTTGTCTTTTTTTGGTTTAAAATTTTTTTCACTTTCTTGAGACTGGTTACTATTACTTAAATAAAATAAATTGTATCCAATTTTAGTCTCAAAACAATAGTTGTGATAAATTATAATATTGAAAATTAACTGTGATTAAAGTTTTAACTTTTAATATAATATGAAGAATTGACAAAATAGTGTAATTGTGGACTTAAATTAATGATCTGGGCAGAATAGCCTGCATAATGTTTTTAAAAATTGATGTGGTTCTAAAATTGTATTTAAGATTGTCGTTGAGGATTGCTGAATTGGCCGAAACGTCGGATAGATTGTTTTTTAGACTTAAATGGGATAAAATATTTTTTATTTAAAAAATAAGTATAATTTTTAGTTCGTTTCTTCCAATAAATTTGTCCGTCATATCAGCCGTTGTTTTTTTGTTATTACTATTAATATAAAACCTTATTTTCTGGCTAAGTATGTTCTGTTAAAAAAAGTATGTTTTATTGACTTTTGATTTCATCCCAACTGATATTAAACTCT
>NW_027114159.1:889300-897213 GCF_000696795.3 Halyomorpha halys
GATTATCTATTTAGGATAGGATATAGCATTGCTAACCTTGCGTTGGTTTGAGCTAGTTCGATGTTGATATGGTGGGTCCAAGAAAGGAGGCGATCTAGGTGAATTCCCAGTTATCTTACTGTTTCACTGACAGGATTTACATTATTAACATTGAGAATCAACCATGTTGATAAATCGTAAAACGTGGTTTCAAAATAAGTACGGATTGGACGAAACACATGGTTCAGTGAAAATGTTATAATTTGGATTATATAGATATAGGAGTTAAACAGGTGGAGAGCATATATTTGGAGTTGACAAATAGACAAAAATATGAGGAATTGACAAAATAGTGTAATTGTGGACTATGTAATATAAATTAATGATCTGAGCAGAATAACCTGCATAATGTTTTTTTTTTTTAAATTGATGTGGTTCTAAAATTGTATTTAAGATAGTTGTTGAGGATTGCTGAATTGGCCGAAACGTCGGACTTATAAAGAAATATAGATTGTTTTGAGACTTAAATGGCATAAAATATTTTTTATTTGAAAAATAAGTATAATTTTTAGTTCGTTTCTTCCAATAAATTTGTCCGTCATATCAGCCGTTGTTTTTTGTTATTATTATTAATATAAAACTTTATTTTCTGGCTAAGTATGTTCTGTTAAAAAAAGTATGTTTTATTGACTTTTGATTTCATCCCAACTGATATTAAACTCTTAAAAAATGAATGATTTATGTTTTACAACTTTCTCTTGATTAAATCATTTATCAAAAATTTTTTGTTTTTATTTTATTCATTTAAAAAATTACATCCAATATGGTCCGACCAGATGACAACATATTATCGGTCGGTGCCAAAATAACACATAAAAATGATGGACATAAATGAAATGCTTCATTTTCACTTAGACATAAGTGAAAATTCTTCATATTAAATTAAAAATTAAATTTTTATGTAGTTCAAAATTGTTCTTGAGGATGGCTGAATTTGCTGAAATGTCGAGCTTACAAAGAAATATAAATTTTTTAAAAACTAAATTGTATAAAATTTATTTTATTTAATCAAATCTTTTTTTTTTTTTGCGAAAAGTAATTCCATCTATGCAGTTTCAAATTGTTGCTAAAATTTATTTTTATACGTCAAATCTCCGATGGAACATCGAAAAAACTTGAGTCTATAAGGGACAATCCTCCCATCTAATTTTTGGTCCAGTTTTTTGGTTTTCAAGAATACACATACTCACACACAAAACCAACTACCTTTAGCCAAGTATTGCCAAGTTATATAAAAAGGTCTTGACCTTAGTCCCTTTCTCCAACGAACCGATCACACCTAATTGGTTGATTAGGTACAGTAATTTTCAGCTCCAGCCAATCGGAAAATTGCACGAAGTCCTAACTTTTCAGGCTAATGATATTTTATTTTTGCTTGTAAATGGAGGGAATAATTTTTTTTTAGATCAAATATCCAGTCAAATTCGTTGTTTTTCTTAGAATTGAAAAAAAAATTAAAAAAGTGTGTATTTCTTTCAAGAAATTAAGTAATTAAAACATACTAAATCAATTAATATTATTTTTTTTTTTACTTTCAAGAGATCTACAAATTAAGTTTAACCTAACGTTTTTGTCTGCTTATTATCAATTTAAAAAAACTTAATTTAAGGCTGTATGATTAAATTAAATTGATTGCTATAGTTTATCTTTTTGGTCTTACTTCTATTTATTTTTACTTTAGTACTTTAAATTGTATTTTAATAATACAAAACGCGTAAAGTCTGTAATGAAAAATAAAACAATACAGTTAGTTTTGTATATATGTGTGTGTTTCTGCTTCACGAGTGGGGTTATCTTGTAAAATTACTTTAATAATGTAACAGTTGACTTATACATCTTTTCTAAAACATTAAATAAAAGAAAAAAACAACATATTTTTGTGGGGAGGTATGGCAATGTAAAATTAAAATTTAATTTTTAACCGGCCAATTCTCTATAAATTAGCCGAAATATGATTCAACTTCCCTGAAAAATTATGATATGGTTCAGTCAATGGTTTAGTAACTATCACTATATATATATATTTGGTATACATACAATTGTATAGGAAAAAGAGAAAGCAATTATCGTCAAAAACAAGTTTAAAAAATTGAATGGTCATTTTTTTTATAACAAAAAAATGTTTGTTTTTATAATTATTTACATATAGTTTACTATAAGGCTATAATAAACACATGATACATGTGAAGGTGCAAATACCTTTTGCTAGATATAGAGTAGTGATTTGAATTTTTTTTTTGTGTGTTTGTTTTAAAGCGTGTGAGAGTTTAGTGAGTACAATAAATAGAAAAATTAATTTAAAAAGGCAATAAACGTAAATTATAAATTAAAAATAAATAAAGTTTGTACTAATCAGGTTTTAAGTATTGTATAATTCAGGTTTCAAGTTTTGTTTACGTTTCGTCTATTAGTATATTTTGAGTAAGTATGTTGTTGCATCTTTTTAGTAATGTCTTGTCGTAATCTCTTAAATATTGAACGAACGAGCTCTCGGAAACGTTTTGTGTAATTAATCTTTGATTGCAGCTGCGTGTTAGGCCACATACTTCAAATTCTCGTGTACCGAGAATTGTTGTTTACTGTCATCATACATATGTTTTGAATAATCTCTAATTACCTTATTCTTCCTTTATTCTTAATAAAAAAAAAGCTGAATATAAAGGAATAATGTGAATTTAAACTTTTAAAATATCTGGTTAACAGTAGGTACTGATAGTTGTAGACTTATTTTTTAGGTGGTTTGAACATGTTTTCAAATATATTTATATGTTTATTTAGATTTTTTTCAAAAAGGTTTTTGACCTTATCTTAAATAATAGAGCTGAATTTGAGTAAACATTTTTTTTTAATAAAGAATCAGCGATTGATTTTCGGGAGATAATGTATTCGAGTAATTAAGGAACAAGAACAGCGTTGGCAAATTGCGTTATTTAAAGCTAATTATCTGAATACCAACGAAAAATTAGGACATTGAGCCTAAGCCAATTTACATAATGGAACCGCTTGCTGGATTTTTTTTCCTCTATGAATCAATACTGTCGAATTTAAAAAGATTATCTAAATCATTCTAGTTCAGCATATCTGAACCACTGTTGTTCAACATATAATACGAAATATCTTTAATAATTTTTAGTATGATGGGTTGATAGCTTACGTATATATTTTATCGTGATTAACGATAAAATTATAAGTAATTATTTTATAATGCACAACATAATGCGGAGTTGGAAATAAATGTAATTTTAAAAGTGTACACCATTGTGTAACAGCCTTATTTGCGTTAGGAAACTCTTAATGGAGGTAAAGAAGAAGTTAGCAATTAATGGTTGCTCTTTGTTGCAACTCGAGTCGAAGCCGCAATACAATGACGTTGCCAACTTAAGAGTCCCGGTAATGCTTCTTTTAATAAAACACCAATTAAAATTAATTAGTTCTCAAACCAGTCTTACTAAGTAATATACTAGTTGACTTAATAGAAGAAGGATGATTATTTTTCATCGTAAGTTCTTGGCAGTAAGAAAAAGTTGGAATAGTAGTTTTACTTCATCTCTTCCGAAATTTCAGTATCAGACTAAACGAATAAACTCCATTAATCCTCTTTGCAAGTCGAACCGGTATTGTCCTAAATAAAGTCACTGCTACACGAATCTAACAACGTTCGCTCCAACATTGGACTCTAGCGTTCTGTCAAATATGAGACGAATTATCAGAAAATTTTTAATATTGTTTAAAAAATTTATATTGATTCAATATATTATCTGTAATAATATTTTAATGTTTTCGTTATCTTAAAAAAAGTGTCTGAATTATATTTCAAATTCTAATTATTAACATATATATATTTTTATAGTGCAGTTAAATTAATTTTTTTTATTATATTATTTATATGATTTTAATTAATTTAACAGTTTTGTTATGTTTTCTTACGCAAATCACATTTTGTCTATTACTAATTCCAATTTCATTCTTAATATATCTTTTGTAATTATTTAATCTAGTAATATTTTTATATATTTCTAATTTAAAATCATGCTATTTATTCTATGGATAGTAAATATACTTTAATTCACGAAAGTCAATGTAATTTTTTATTTTGTTTTTTATTATTATTGCCTTTGTATATTAGTTGAAAATAGTTTGTAACATATTTTTTATTCTGTCTACCTATAATGAATTTTCCAATAATTTTGGAGTATAATAACAAAGAAAATATACATTATATATTCCAATAATGTTTATTTTAGGTAATGAATATTTATTTAAATTTCGATATTTTTTTTAACGATCACATTATCGCATTTATTTAACGAACATTTGAAAAATAATTGTATTTCACGGAATGAATTAGGAAATAAAGCCAAATGTACATTGAGCATTAGTTCATTAATAATTATTGTTCTAAAATACTATATTATTATTTAGGAATAACTAAATTTCATTTTATAATTAAATTAACTTATAATTTATTCTATATTTTTATTTTTTGTTTCAGGTACGGACAAATACTTTCATTGGTGAGAGCGTTATGATGAAGTATTATAATTTTATTTATTTATATAGGCATGATTCGATTACTTTTATTCTGTGTATGCAATATTTATTTAAGTTTATTGATAAATAAACTCAGAGGTATTATAGTTCAATGAGACGTGGGTCTAGTTAAAAAATAATTTTTTAGCCACATCTATTAAACTGAAATCAACTATGGCTGACACTAGACGTCTTATAAATCAATGTCTTAGCCCTTCTGATTTTTTAGAGATCCCTTCACTATTGTTTTGTAATCAGGATTGATTTTGTTTGATTGATTGTTTTTTTTTCGGGCATTTAGTAAATAGCGACAATATATGGGTCTCATTATATTCTTGAAAATAGAAAAACATATGTACAACATAATATTCATTAAGAAAAATAAAACAGATTTATATAACGATGATGAGGAAAAATTTCTGTTGGTGTATCCAACTTTCTTATAACAGAAGAAATTCTTCAAGCTCTACAAAGTGGGCGAAATTTTGGAAAATAAATTAGTGTTAACTACTTTTGTTTCTCTTTTGACCGTAACCCTGACCATCTTCTCCATAATTATAGATTTTGTTGAATAAAACGAACTTTAAAGGAAAAGCATCTTAAATAATTCAATTTTTACTTTTTTAAACATTGGCAGTCATCAATTTTGGAACTCGAATGCATATCCTTTTCATTAAAATAAACAAAAATTGGGATGTAATAAGCTGATTATTTTTTTTACCATATTTATACTAACTAATACTCTTCCAGCCTTCAAATCCCTTATCTTTTTTTATTTAATCATTTATTTCTTAGCTTTTATTCTTATTAGAATATACCTTATGATTTGTTATAGGATTTATTTTTTCGCCTTCTTATTTATTTATTATTATTTTTCAATCTTTGACGTTTTCGATTTTCTTTAATACTTGTAAATATGTATGTAAACAATGATTGTTATTTTTTGTTAATTATTTTTAGTTCATCTGTATTTCATTATTTTTATTTATGTTATTAGTACGTCACGTTATGATTTATGAGGTGATAAATGTTTTTTGTCTTTTTTTATTTTATATATTCCGTTAACTATTGTTGTTTTGTTTTTTATTCTCTATTTATTATCCTAGTTATATTTTATTATATTCCATTAGATCATTTTTATCTTTTTTTTTAAGTTTGTGTCATACTCTAAGCCACGAATGCCTTTTGTCGATTCCTGTAATATTTTTCTAAAGGGACTAGTCCTAGATAAAATAAAGAATATTATTATCATAACGCCTTATTTATTATTTACCATTAAAAATTTTTCTATTATCCATAATTTTTTTCTCCCCTAAATGCTTATTTCTGTTACAGTATAGGATCAGATTTTCGTAAAATAAATGTTTAGCCAAAGGGACTTGCTGAATAAAACTACCTGTTTTTCAACAGGAGGCTGTTGCGATAACTTGTCACACCGGTTGACCGTTCTAAAAGTTAAGGTTATAAAAGTTGGTGAAGCCCATCTGGTAGGAACTGGCTTCATGAAAGTGTTTCGTGAGGGCGGGACATGGAAAGGAAAAGGTGAAGGTTGTTCTGGCGGTTGGCAAGGCTTGCCGGAGATCCGATAATTTTGCCTACAATAGCCTTTCTATGTCTATGTTAGTCTTTGAAAGTGCTCTTGAATGCTTGTAGTGGTGATTATTTGAGTAGGAATAACGGGTTTACTTTAAAAAAAAAAAAAAACTATATTAATTTTTTTTTATAACATAACACCAGTCATTAACCATCCAATAAAACTTTTTTTTCATTTGAATATTTTGATAAACAAACCATCTATTTGACTAAATATTATATATATCCTTTTTATTGGTTTAGTTGATGATAGACGAGATGATAAATATTTTTAATCCAAATTATTGTATCAATTAATTTCTTTCAAGGACAAATTTAAACCTTTTTTACTTCAATTTTTTAACATATTGAACTTTCCAAACTTAAATGAGCCCATTCTCAAAACTGCAATAACATTTAATTTAGAATTGAATAAAAAAAAAATCACCAAATTATTATTAATATTAAATACATCTTTATTTCAAATTTTCTTTTCCTTACAAACCTTACAGCCATAATTTCATTTGGTGATTTTTTTTTTTTTTAACTGAAAAATGTAACAATGCGTTTTAGAATGAGTTGGAACTTTTACTATGTTGTTTATAAATATTTTATATGTCTGGATAACTTTTTTTTTTAATTGTGTATGACGTCAATTAAAGAATTTAAAGGTTGAATTTTTTTCTTGAAAGATTATAGTTGATATTGCGTTTCAACCTTTGACAAATATTTAATAGAAATTTATTTTTAGAATTTTTGTTCTTATATTTTGTCACTTAACTATATTCATCTGACTACTCTGACGAGTTAGAATGGAATACATATGTTTTATCTTTCCTTTAAATTATCAAAGTGAATGTGTAGTTAAGTAACCCTGTGGTTTCAGGAACTCTCCGGGGTCCACGCAGACTCATAAAGTGGGTGCGTCCCCAATGGGTAAAATTCTGAAGATCCATGATTCTGACCAAAGCACCTCGTTGCACAGCCTTTGGTCTATGAACAATACTTTTCATGATTCCTTCTTTCTAAAGTACTCCTCCAAGTGCCACTATAAGTAGTGGTATAGATTTAATTGTAATTTACTGAATGATATTATTATTTTAACTAACTATCTAGAAATTTTCATATATCTCGATTTTCATTTTTATAGTTTTTTTTTTTTTTACATACTTTTTAATACAAAATTCAAATATCGTTTCAAAAGTAAAATTATCTAAAAAGCTAACTTGATTCGGTTCGATTTTTTCAACTTCAACGTATCTAGTAAATTTGTTTTTAATTACCTCTATTTATAATTTAATGCATGCGGTTCATATACTGAAAACAGATCTGAATTCCAGAACAGAACAATAAAATGAGATGCATGATGGAGAATAGTATGCTCATCTTGTAATGATTTCAAGTGGAGCAAATTATTCATGAAGAATGTGCTTTAAAAAAAAATTCTGCAGTCTGTAAATTTTATTTAATTTTTTACAAAACAAGTGTAAGTTGCCCCTATGTTCTAGATGAGTTTTCTCGAAGTCTGAGCCATGTAATATACATATAAAGTTATAGTATAAAGTGTAATAAGATTATAGTTAGAATGATTGTTAATGAGATGAACCATCAGTGTGATAAAAGTTCGCAACAAAATATTTTTTGTTTGGTGGAACATAATACGCTAATATATCGTTCTTAAACTCGGGGCCGTCTATAACCAAGTGGGGAGGGTTCCCTGAGCACTAAGAGTAATAAAAATTAGACGTTTACTTAAAATTATTAATTAAATA
>NW_027114159.1:897263-898932 GCF_000696795.3 Halyomorpha halys
AGTTAATTCTTGAATCGTTTGAATTCATTGATTACATGAGTTAAGGGCCTTATGGATCGCGTGGACTGAGCCCACTTACACTATGTATATCCCATTGAAAATTCAATTTTATTTCTTCCAATTTCCTGATGTTTAAGTTTCATTATTTAGAAAGCGCAAAGAACGCTTAGAGAGAGGATATCTGTAAGAACCACGTCCATCATAGAGGCACACGTACGCCTCTTTAAAGTATCTATTTGTCTTTCCTTTCACCTTTGTATGATAGAAAAATTTTATGTAATACTTTCTTCTCTTATTAGCGTGAGAGAAGAACTATTGTCCCGGTAAGATCTTCTTACCTTGATTCTTGGCCTGACATTATAATCGAATAATGAGGTCACCGCACAACTTTTTTATGCATTAGGGCTCTGATATTTTCCCTCAAATCACCGCCTTCATTCTAATATGCCACTGATTCACTATCTGAGAACATTTTAGTGCCACTAAAATTCGGTGTTCTTCAACAGCAGTCAGTCTTTAATAATGCGATTATTGTACTTGAATCCAAAATATATTTGATAACATTTTATTTATAATAATATAAAATTTGTTACTTTTATTCATCTAGTTCAATCGGCGCGACAACCCATTACTGGGTCCTGGCCTCCTCTAGCAGCTTCCATCAGTTTAATCGGCTAAGTGCAGTTGCTCTCCAATTCCTCACTCCGAGCAGGATCCTCTGTAACACCACCAAACCACCGAAACTTTGGGCGGCCTCTCGGCCGTGTTCTATATAGGCGCTCATTGAATAGTCAGTTAGGGACCTCATCAGTCAGTCTCCATCCTTGCCTGCCCAGCGCAGCCTACCAAATCTCACAATTTTTCCAACATCAGGCTCACCGATTAACAAGTGGACTTCCCTGTTCATGTATCTTCTCCAAGCTCAACTATCCTTTACTGGGCCGTAGTACTGAGTATTTTTCTCTCAAATATTTGGAGGTCTCTTACATTGGACTTCGAAAGTGTTAAAGTTTCTGAGGCGTAGATCAGCACTGGTCGAATTAACGTTTTATACAATCTAGTTTTCGTAGATCTTGATAGTAAGATACTACCTAACTGCCGACGCACTCCAAAATAACTTTATCTCTGCCGAAACGTCATTGTTGGTATTAATTTGTAATCCGAGGTACACAAACAAACAAAAGGGTAATGACTAATTTGGATAAAATCTTCGTTAAAACCTGCTTGTTGGCCAGCAATCATGTATTTGGTTTTGTTGATATTAACAACAAGGCCTAGCTTCCTGACAGCATCATCAAGAGCAAGAAAGGCCTCTTCCACAACAGCTTTTGATTTCCTAATAATGTCGATATCATCCACACATGCCAGAATTTGTGCCATATGATTAAAGATGGTTCCACTGGTCTGAACCTTTGATTCTCTTCTAACTTTTTCCAGGCCAATATTGAATAGCAGACCTGTGTCATACATTCAGTATTGCTCATTGTAAGTTTTACAAGACGGATGAGCTTCAGAGGTATATTGAGGATTTATCTTTGGGTTCCCTAGGTGCTCTCAAGTCTCCCGCTGGTATTCCGAGTTGAAGTGGCCCTATCCAACCTCCCGAAGGCAATACCTCCTAGGTGTTTTTCTATTCCAAGTTCTTAACATCAAAAAACCTACCTATATC
>NW_027114159.1:900676-902619 GCF_000696795.3 Halyomorpha halys
ATAAAATTTGTTACTTTTATTCATCTAGTTCAATCGGCGCGACAACCCATTACTGGGTCCTGGCCTCCTCTAGCAGCTTCCATCAGTTTAATCGGGTAAGTGCAGTTGCTCTCCAATTCCTCACTCCGAACGGAACACCAAAGGATCCTCTGTAATACCACCAAACCACCGAAACTTTGGGCGCCCTCTCGGCCGTGTTCTATATAGGCGCTCATTGAATAGTTTGTTAGGGACCTCATCAGTCAGTCTCCATCCTTGCCACATGGCCTGCCAGCCATTCTTACAATTTTTCCAACATCAGCCTCAACGATTAACAACTAGACTTCCCTGTTTGTGCGTGTTCTTCAAGCTGAACCACCCTTTACTGGGCCGTAGAGGCGTCTGAGTATCTTTCTCTCAAATGTTTGGAGGTCTCTTACATTGGACTTCGATAGTGTTAAAGTTTCTGAGGCGTAGATCAGCACTGGTCGAATTAACGTTTTATACAATCTAGTTTTCGTAGATCTTGATAGTAAGCTACTACCAAAGTGCAAACACAGTCCAAAAAAACACCTATTGGCCGATGCTATTCGTCTCCTTATCTCTGCCAAAATGTCATTGGTGGTATTAACTTGTAATCCGAGGTACAAAAACAAACAAAAGGGTAATGACTAATTTGGATAAAATCTTCGTTAAAACCTGTTTGTTGGCCAGCAATCATGTATTTGGTTTTTGTTGTTAATATCAACAAAACCAAATCCTTCTTCATACGTGCAACCTCCCTCTGGAATTCTCTTCCCATCTCCATTCGCCAGTCCTCATCCATTTTCTCCTTTAAACAACACCTATTCCTTCATTTATTGAACAACCAAACCTCCACATATTTGTAATCAAATAAATAGGTAGGTATTGATTAACATTATAAACAGTAGTAAAGCCAATATACCAATGTAATTTCATTCTACTATCTGAAAATTTGTAAACGCTCGCCAGATAAAAATCTCACTATGTGAACCATGTATTTATTCTTAGGAGACATATGTTCCAGAATAAAGTTATTTTTTCATTTCATTTCATTGAGGTCTTTCATTGCCTGATACAGGGCCTCACGGTGAATGCTGTCATAATATCCACGAATACATGATGCGCCTGTATTTGGTATTACTTTTATTAAGATGAGTTAGTATTCTTCATTTTCAGAGAAATGAAATTTATTGGGGCGCAACTCTTCGTTGTACAAATAATGGCTGCATGACTTTATAAAACTATTCACTTGTCTTCACGGTCTTCTAGTTCTGATATCTGTGAAAGACCTGAGAGAAATAGTTCAGTACTTACAAGATTTTACTTTTTTTATTCAATGAGCTCTTAAGTTTTGATAATTAATTTATATTTATCTCTTAATAACTCGGTGGATACATTCTGATCTGTACCTATTGCTTAGACAACTTTTAAAATCCAAGTTATTCGTTGTCGCAATTGTCCAAGCTATATCTCGAAAACTATTTAACGTAAATAACTCTATTAGGTCTCATATTTTAACAAATTTACTCTTCTTTAAATGACGTTCTCTTAGGTTTTCTTGTGTTGTTCCTACTTTTTAAGATATAGAGCTCCGAATGAAAAAATAGTTTTTTTTTATCGCTTTGAAACAGCCGCCATTTTTATACCCCCTATCTATACTTGGCAGACTCATCAATTTTGACTTTTAATTATACATATTTTTCATTAAAGTAATCAGAAATTGGGGTGAGATAACTGACTTTCTTCTCCTCTTGGGCTCTTGTACTACTAGGTCAGGAGGCTTCGTGGTCATTTTCAGACATTTCGGAAATAGATTCTGATGGTACAATTTAATATTTTGTCCTAAAAAAATTCATGCCATTTCTGCAAATTTAGACCTTCTATAGGGTGTTTTTTTAAGCCCGATAGAACTTGAAATTGTAAAAAATAACACAAAAAAT
>NW_027114159.1:902864-916938 GCF_000696795.3 Halyomorpha halys
TTGAGTAGTTTTTATATACACACAATTATATTTATCTTATTCGTTTAAAAGTTATTCGTTTCACTGTATTGCAACTAAGAAATCATTTCCTCCTAATATTGTGTATTCTTGTTAATGTCTATTACTATCAAATATTTCTCAAGGCGCTGAGTAGTTAGCAACTTGGATTCATTGCCAGGGGGCGAGAAGAAAAACTACCCACATTTGCCACCATTGTGGGCCTCGATAGGACGACCACAAAAGTAATTAAACTTCTTACGACAAAGGATCGATCCGAGGCCAATTTTATCTTGACAGGTTGTAACTTCGCGGTTAGGGTCAACCCACCCACCCCTTCTTCAACTTTATAGGGCCCTGATAAAATATCATCTTTGGGCAGCCGATATTATCTTTAAATATATATTGCTACTACAGTTTATTCTTACCGTCTTTTATCTTTTCGACATTTAAATAATATTTTGAATGGATGAACACCTCATGCTGAACTATCGAACTCAATGTAGATTAACTAGGGTTTTGTTCGGAAAGATCTCAGAATTTGTTAGTATACTAACTTATTATTCTATAGTAAAATTTTAGGTTATATAATTAGTTTAAACCAGTCTACTCCAGATAAAACTGAACAATCCAACTTCTTTTAGTAACAGTCACTAATAGTTTTTACTTCGATCCGGGCATATATATATATAGTCCTTGCAATAATATAACGGGAGCATCACAAAAGTATTTTTTATTTGATATAAACAGTTTTTTTTCTTACTTTATTTTTTATTATTATCATTTACAAAGACTAAGGAAAAAAAACAATTTTTTTTTCTGAATTACCTGTATATAAAAAAAAAAAAACTGGATTTATCTATTACAAAAGAAATTATAACCAAAATAAAACATTAATTTCACATTAAAATATCAGTTTTTAAATGTGGGAATAAATTCCCAACAAAATAAAAAATTATTGAAATCGAACTATTATTAAAAAGATATAGTATGCTAAACGCTTTGCTTATATTAAAAAAATGTTATATAAATTCTGGATAATACGTGCATATTATAATATGTACGTAAATATTTATGTTCAACTAAATGGATATTAATCTGTCTATTGTGTCCATTCAATCTATACATATTACAAACTCAAATCTAGCAATAGCGAAGTATTGCTTGATTAAAATTTAACTGCTACCAAATTTAAATATGTTGACTGGAGTAGAGATAAAAATGTATGAAAATGTCCAATAAATTTGGCCGAAACGTTTAAAAAATGTGAAATGAATAGATATGAAATAAAACTGTCGTACGTTTTTGTGATTACCATATAAATTTATAATGTTGAGATACTAGTTGACCGTGGATAATATATATGCGGAGAAGTTTGGGGTGCGGTCAGAGAATCAGGTCTTCCAAGCAAGTCCAAGATGAACGTTAAAAATTCTGGCCAAAACGTAATAAGTAGTTAACTAATAAATAAGTTTTTTAAACTTTTATTCTCTGACCCCACCCCCAACTATCTTCTCCTCGTATATAAATTAAGATGTGGTTCATAAGGTTTTAGGTATTGTCCCCATGAAATATATTGTTCGGAAAAACAAATTGAATTGTATAAGTCAGTAAAGGATTTATTTTTTGTATCGAATATTATCATTTAATTTATATTTAAATTTTTATTCCAAAATGAAGCCTCGTGTCCCCCAAATAGAAGTAATAAACCAGTCAGCATTTGGCCAATTTCACATATCAGCAGTAAATAATATAAAATCACAATAATGCTTATTAGAAATAACACATATCATTTCAACAGCTTGTAATTCGAAAATATTTCAATATAAAATTAATTATATGTACATCATAAATTGAAAAATGTTAAGAATTTGAAGAAAAAAAATTGTATTGTGGTGTTAATTAATGACCGTTTAATATGAGGAGAAGATGGTCGGGGGTCCGATCAGCAAATAAACCCATATACACAAAAAAAAAATTTATTTGTGCCGATGTTTCGGCCGTGATTACGGATATTCATCTGGGCTAAAATCAAAACAAAAAAAGAAATAACCATCACTCAGAAAAACATTTAAAAAATTGAATTTTTTTTTTGAGTGATGGGGTTTTTTTTTTCAAAAAATCTGAAATTCATGTCGAAACGGCACAAATAATAAGTTTTCTGTTTATTTGCTCCCCGCACCCCGACCTTCTTCTCATTAAAACAAATTGTATGATCAATAGTTCTGAGTAGGTACTGTATGATGATAATCCTACTAAAATTCGTTTCTTGAGTCTTGATATTTTGATATAAAAATCGTAGAATGCTAAACGAATTTTACTTGAAATAAAGCGTGTTAGAAAATGAGAACGAGGGAAAGTTAATGTGAGGGTTACACTTTTTAAAATTATTATCAATAAACCACTCCGATGGTACTGCAAAAAAAAAAAAAAAGATACACTTTCAATCAGTTTCACTGTCCTTCGAGTTAGTGAAAAGCTAAAATAAAAAAGAAACGATGCTGGCCGCGGTTCACGCTTCACACTCATTATGTGCTACAAGGACATGTTGGCACACACGATTACTCTTCATCTATTTCATCTGCCTTCATGATATTGGGTTTAATATTGTAACAGGGTTATAATGCAATTTACATGTTTCTGAATACATAACTTTTAAACATAATCAGATATTGAATGTAAGATTGAAGTATAAAAAGAGAAAGGTAAAGTGATCCGAAGAAAGTTTATGAATGTGTATATCCTCGAGAGATTAGTAAGAAAAGTTCATAATAATTTGGATTTAAATCATCTTATTTTCAATAAGTGACTTTAAACTTTAAATAAATTTTCTTATTAGATTCCTGATTTAATATAGTGATTGTTTGAGAGTGGTTTATTTTATTATTAACACAAACATCAATTATCAACCTTTTCTCTTAACTTTTTATTTTAAAAAACTTCCAACGCTCTTAGGCCATTTTCATTTAATTTAAGTGCCATTGTCATAATTCATAAAATTGTCTTTTTTTGTAGGCTGATTGCCCATGAATACAAAAGCTATTCCACAAAAATTGTTTTTCCTTTTCTTGTTTTTTAAAAATTTATTTATTGATAGATATTACAATCTGCCACACCGTTGTGAGCAATAGGTAATAATGATGAATGATCATATTCATACTAAAATAAAATAAATGAAAAAAAAAAACACATAAAAATAAATAAAATCTCTCTTAAAATATATACTAACAGAAGGATAGAGAAAATTAACATAATCAAACTATGAAAAAATTAATAAATAAAATAAAATAATAAAAATAATATAATCTCTAGTCACATTTACACTCCAATATACAATATTTACACAATAGATCTGAGGATCCCTGATCCCACTCTATCCCCCATGCGTGAGGGGTACTGCAGAGCTCAAAAGATCCCAGCGCATCCCTCTAGCCGCATCATTAGTAGTGAGCCAGTAGTGGCTGAGCAAGTGCGCTAAAGATTTCCTTTTCTATTAACCTCATTAACAATATCAATTTTGTTATTTTTTTTTTGTTAATGAGGTCAATAGAAGAGGAAAAACAATTTTTATGAAATAGTTTTTGTATTGGAATTATGTGGTTTATAAAAGACAAGGGCAATTAGCCAACAAAAAAGACAATTTTATGAATTATGACATCAATGGTTTAAGGTTATCTCTTTGAAAATGGCATAAGAGCCGAAACGTTTGAGGTTTTTTTTAAAATAAAAAAAAATTAAAGAAAAAGTGGATCATTGAAGTTTGTGTAATAATAAGTTTTCTTAAATAAAAACACAAATATCCTTTGATCGTTATCTCTTAACTTTCTTTATTTTTCATTTTTTATGAATTTTCACCAGTTATTTAAAATTTATTCACGTCCTACTCTGTGCCAATAACTGCTCTAAATAAACTTTATACATGTCGGATAAAGAGTAGTTCATATAGAAGTAAAATTGAAGAGTAGGTGAAGTTTATATAAAATTTGTTGTTATTCGTTGATAATTATTGATAAATTGCAGGTTATTGGTTCATAGGAGCGATATCATTTCAAAGGCGTTTAAGTTAGAAGCAAAACAAAATAATAGTACAAAATTAACCCACAGCAAATTTATGAATGATTTGAAGATGAGCTTATTATGAAATGTGAATGAAACTGTTTATCCCAAGAGTTTCTCCAGGATTAAAGAGGGAGACGAAGGTATAAAAGAAAATTGGAAATTTTCAGGATGTGTTTACCTGCCTAAAATATTGCTTAACGTGTGCACTCCAAAGAAAATCTTATTAATTTAAGGTTATATTCCATGAGAAATGGAAAACATATTTTCTCTGGTTCGGTCAAAGTTGAACACGTTACTTATAACAATCAGGATAATTGGGATAGAAGTATATAATTATCTTAGTAATTAGAGGTTTCTAATGACTAGGTAGGTTATAAATAAATTTTTGTTTATGTTTTTAACAACAATAATTTAAGGGCTAGGACGTTTTATCTTTATTAATCACAGCAGTACTCAATCCACCTCAAAGATTTTTATTTAATCTGGTTTAGCCTCAGCGTTTCTTGTTTTAGTGGGATTAACGTTTTAACGTTTCTTTTTTAATATTCCTATATAAATTTGTAGATGAGCTGATATTATAATTTATTTAAATTATAAAAAGCTTTTTGTAATTTTCTTCATTTAGAAATTTTTGCCATGACCTAATCTAACTACTCATGTGAAAAGATATCCTCAGTTTCAAGTAAGTATTTAAATAACTTTTATCTTAACGCTATCCACAAAATGTCGGAATTATTGGGAAGAGAGATGTGGCCTAACCTGATTTCATGAATATTCAAACAGATTTTCCAATTCCACTCCGCGGTTATTGGAAATTGAGGATTTCTCAGCATTTTCTCATCCTTATTTTTTTTATATTATTGTTATTACTTTTTCCTCTTCCATATATTCTCTATGGTATTTTTCTTAGTAATTTAAAATATCTGTCCATAATATTATGAAAAAATAAAATTAATTTAAGCTCATTAATTCTCCTATTTTACGAGAATATTATCCTATTTTATGAAGATAAAATCGTGGAAATCGAGAATCAGAGATGAAGAATGTTGATTTTTTTTTAAATACTTGTTCGGTATTAAATTCTCTCCACCTTTACAGTACATTAGGTATTTATTTTTTCGAATTACATTTTGCATTGAAAGAAAAATCGATAATCGTTATTACTTAAGGAACCATAAAATGTAATGGTGAAATTAATTTTGTTTTAGTATACATAAAATGATTTTAATTGCACCATTTATTATCCATCTAATTTCTACTGTTTAGACAAACTGAGGAGGTAGTAGTAAAGGAGAGTAAGTGACAATTTTGCTAAGAATATTTTTTTCAAGGGGCACTTTCCCTGGTAAAAATGTTCAAAATTGTGTACTAAAATATTGAAATTTTTAATTCCATTTAACAAATTTTTTCGCAAAATTTTGAGTGGTCGTGGACCTCTCACACTGCATAAAAATATTGTACAGTGTTGGTTAAATTTTTACTCAGCTCCAGCTTCTTACGTTGCTTTACCGAGGGATGACCCGGAGGATGCAAATATTATAGTTGCATTGGGTGCAGCGTTATTGGATATTTTAATAGTAATAATAAGAGATTGTATGTCAGTAATTGATAGAAGAATCGACGGACCCTTGGTCATCGTAACCTTCTTCTTAAATTGCATTAGAAATGATTGATCCTCTTCCTTCACTTATTTTACAAAAGGTTCACTCATCGAGGTGCAGGCGGCGAAAGCTTTTGAAAAATTGGAGAAATATTGCATAATATTTTGTTAGCTCCCTCACACTGCGCTCTCGCACAAAAGTTTGTTGGGTTCGCAAACATTTTCTAAAATTTCAGAAATGTTGTTAACCTTCCACAAAATATTGAATATCCCTTTTAATGCGGAATATTTCGTCTCACACTTTCGATATATTTGCAAAAAAATCTGTGAGTGCCCCTTAAGATCTATTTGCGGCTGGAGCAAATTTACTCTTTACTATACAAGAAATTGTGAAATTATCAATAATTTACTTTTCTTTTAATGCACTCAATTTTAATGAATTCTTAACAATATTTATATTGGAATGATATATATGAAATATGTTCGGTTCTTTGTAAGGAGTATTTTTTACAAAAAAAACACAAAAAAACAACGGTTGTGCAAGGATAGATTTTTTCTATTATGTCGCTCAGCTACTAGGTTTTCCTCCAATTAAGAGAAGTATTCAATTAAGTATCCATTTTATAGAAGATAGGTGTATTCCAGAAGAGCTCTCGAACCAACTGGATTGACTCACGGCTACAGTTACAGAATAACTAATTATCTGCCGTCGCCCGATTTGAACACAGATACGGCAGTTAGTAGCACAACGATAATAAAAAAATAGATAATATTTTTATTTTTACTTTTATATCTTATTTTTTAATTGATTTCACTATACAAAAAGTGAAAGTTTTCAAGATTTACAGACTTTATAGAAGGTAGGAAAATTTAACTGGATCATGGATCATATATAAACAAATCTATACATACTTTAAATATTTACAATATATTTAGCCATGCTTAATGATTACTGTATCGGCGATAGGCAAGTAAAATAGACACTGTACATATCTGTTTATCTACCACATTAAGATAGGACCGCAAGATTCAATATTGGCTCCTTTACTATACACTGTGTATTCACGAGACGTACCTCTCAAGTCCATTTTGATGTTTTGCTACTCGTTAGGACCGATAAACTGTTCCTTTATAAGATCGCGTACTTAATTTGCTTACTCAACGTTACTTAATTTCAAAAATTAACTTAAAATCGATTAAATTAATACCAATCCCTACACATAACATTTATATTTCGACGGTGCTCTGGTCTGTCTGTTTATATCAGTTAGGTCGTCATTAACCAAATTCCTCTCAAATATCAATACGTAAAAATGTTTTTGAAACTAGGTTGATTTGGATTCTGTGAAACTTTAGACTTCTTTAGAAACGAAAATTATGTAAATACATATATCAATTGTTTTTATCTTTACACTTTTTCAACGTATTACTCCTTGGATGTACGCTACAGACAAAATGAACGACTGGAAAAAAACTACAAGTTTTCCAATAAAATATATATTTGGCAAAATTACGGGAGTTGAAACAATTAATTTTTGGTTAGTAAATTTATCATAACAACGTTTTATCGACAATTATCGATAATTATCTTGTTTTCCGTAGATTTTTTAAAACAAAATCTATCGGATTCCGTTGACCATTAACAAGTTTTTTTTTACACCATTTTATATTTTTTGCCTGTCAACTGGGTATTAACGTTGCACGAAGAATTGTTCATTTTTCCATTATGTATTTTATTAATAGAACTAGTTTACACCTGCAAGAAATTTCTCATCTGATATGTTTCCTTCTTCTCTTTAATTTATTCGAAATATAAACGATTTAATGCCCATTCGTATAAACAATATAGTATTATTAACATAGTCTATTCATCCTCTACCATTTTTTAATAATTTTTATTAAAATTCCTGTGAAAATTGTGGTTAAAATTTTTGAGTTTTTGGACTTGTTTCCTTGGTATTAAAAAAAAAAAATCAGAAAAAACATATAGATCGATCTAGCAACTGGCTTCGACTAATCTTACCACCAAAACCAGGAGCTGGATGAAAGTTACTTTTCCAACGTAACTAAATCAAATCCGTTGTAAAAGTAATTGTTTTCGATTCTCCTTTTGAAAACTGGGAATAAATATTATATTCCTTTATACTGACTACACTTCTATATTTAAGGACGTCTCACCTTAAAAAAGCAATATAATTTTATTTTCTAAAATGTTTATACCTGAAGACAGTATTTGTGTTTTGACAGTGAATCCATTGTAGCCCATATTACTTGACTTACCACATTCTCAACTCACGCACGGTTGATGAACCAGACTGAGGAACGCTTAGACTGAAGAACTGTTTAGTCAGAGCCGTTCTGGAGCCTTGCTCTATTTCACGGTTGCTGGGCTTTCACCGCCAAAGAAGATGCAGCCGACATGACTGGTAAATAGTGTTCAAGAACCGTTTGATACATCTCCATCTTATAGTGTCATTGTTTTACAGAAACGAGTTGGCATACAGCATACAATTCGAAACACAATGTTGCGAATGGATCTATGGGTAATCAAGGATATTATAGTTACTAGATTATTAAATGCTATTGTCACAAGAATTTTATTTAAACTAAATTTGTTAACGAGTACCGGGTACCATCTCATCCTAATCAAGGTAGGGGACCAAGTTTACATTTCATGGGATTACCACGGAAATAAAAGTCGACCTCCTAGGCCGGGTTCGAATCGGCGCCTCTGCAGTTCCGAGTTGGTTGCAGAGTAGAGTTGCAGATCTATACCTTAACTAATTACCTGAATCGGCTACAAGCAGCTTTGGACTGGGGTACCATCAGTGCACGGTGGAGGGGTACACTTTAAAAAGTTTTTAAATTTTTAATACTTAATTTAGTTATTAAAAAAAAAAGGAATCAGCTATCTTTCTGGGTAATTAAGATTCAGCATGTTTGATTTAGGTAATACAAATTTTGAATCAAGTGGTTGAAGCCTAGGAATTGGTAGAAAGGTGAACTGGAAGTTCCTAAAAATAGAGAATATTCCTGAACAGAATATTCTTGTGAATTTGGTCAAAAATTTGTGTGACCAATTGTCGTGAATGTGGGGCTGAAAAAAATATACTCCTTTGCTTGTGGAGTCTCACTTTTATTTGAATTTTCGACCTTAGTTGAATCTGATTGAAAAACTCACCCATTTATAACTATGTCATATACTTTTTTATACATATAAACTTAAATATCATATCTGGTATCCAATGCTTTACTTAAAATTCTATCTTAACTTTATTTTTATAATATTAATTAATTCTTTTAAGTTCTATATTTCTTCTAATTTTACTTGTCAAAGTCTTTATTATTATTTTAGTGACTTAAAAATTAAAAAAATGAATGTTTTCCATGATGATTCTGCACTGGTCATACCAAATAACGATTTGTCAGGAATCGTTCTGGGGATATATATATAGTAATAACATAAAAATAATTACGTATACTATAAAGAGATCGTGCTGGTAAAGAAATTCGTTCCGATTAGGAACAGTTTGTGGTCTACTCCTACCTTGGACAGTATAATATAATCGGAGATTATAATATTTATTTTTGGATGATTTCTAGAAACGAACCTTGACATTCCCACTCTGGTCAGTCAAGGTAGCCCTGAGGGTTGGCAAAAAGGATCTGTAGGCCCACTTCCCAGAGTGGTACATATTATATTGGTGTTTTATTTATTAACTTTTTGTTGTATTATATTTCCACCTTACTCATCTAAAAATTATTCTTTGGAATCGACATCTCAATTAAGAACCCACCACTCTTCATGCTGAATATGATTCTAAAATTCTTATAATAACAGTATTATTTTGTTTGACTTCCTTCAATCTTCATGACTCCTAAGATATATTTCACTGCCCCAAACATACCCTGGTGGGACGTACGAGGAAGGCTGTGGGAAGCCGTGACAAATGTTATCGGCAGCTCCTTTGTCACATTGCGAGTGATCCTACCGAAGCAAACGCCGCCTGCATTGTATTGCCCAACAAGTAAAGGCATCTCTCAGCTGAAGCACATGACCAACTAGCCATGTATTCATCTATTCTTCTCTTTCAATATTAATCCCTCAATTAATTTTTCATTACCATATGAAAAATGTTTTGTTAGTAACAACATAGAGGATAGTAATTATATGTTGAGTTAGATTACTTCATAAGCGATTAAGGGCAGGATGATATGTTGAATTGTTATTGTATAGCGTGTAAAATGTAACTTATGTTTTAATTTGTTCTGGGTAGCTATATTAATCTTCATATACAATTACTTCTTACAGATAACCTTTTTAATATCGGTACAGTTTTATAAAATTTTCGATTATTATTTTCTAAGATATAGTTCTTCACAAAGCGACTATTTTCTTCCTATAATGTATATTACATTTCTTGTAATACATATGTACGTGCTAATAATGTTATTATTCTTAATAAAGCATATCAAAAGAAGACTGAAAATTTATTATTTTTAGGAGAAAATTGTCGTTTTGTGAAGAGCTATATCTTAGAAAATATTGATCTTAAATTTTCAGAATAGTCTCATTGTTTTATGAAACATCGTCAAAATTTTCGTTCTACGACGACAGTCATACAGAATGAATTTGAAGGAAGTATAATTAGCTTTCGTTTATGCCCATAAGAAATTTTTTTAGAATAAATAAATGGTTCTCTTAAAAATGATATATAACCAAAAATATTAAATAGTAGATTTTTAGAGAAAAATAAATCGTTGAACTACTAATTTTTTAATTGTAAGTAAATTATTTTAAATAATGCTTATATAATGTTAAATGAGGGCAAGCAATGATTCTAATGAACACTAAGAAAATATTCTAATCAAAACTAAAAAAAAAAAATATTGAAATAGTAACTAGAAAACGTTTATTAATTTATAATACAATGTAATAAAATATGTACAGAAGGCAGTGAAAGGATTATCCCTACAATCTAATAACGTTGACACTTCTGGTTTAGAAACATTTCACACCAAGGATGTGTCATTTCCATAGCAATGCTCGTAGGGTAGATCAGGGCGATAATTTTCTTAATCTCTTCATAATCCTCTAGCCCTAAGGCTCCTGCTTTGATGGACGATTTGCCACCAAAATTTTGGCCAAGGGCTTCAGTCCAGTTTTATGATAGGTGTTAGAGTACCGTTGTAACCTTACTTGAGCTTGCCAAGAATTTTGTGCTGAAGCAGTTGGGAGGAGGTGATTAAACTGAGTCTTTGAAATTCGGCAATAACCCCAATCATTCAGATTCTACTCTACACCCCACTCTACACTTGTGGAATGATCGTGGTGCCATGAAGCGACTTCGGTAGGTAGATATCGAGCGAGGTTGATTTTGGCTTTGGTTGCAGAAGAGATAGACATCTTGGATGTTGGATTCGAAGTTTCAATTTCATTTGACTTCCATACAGAGCGACAAAGCATATTATACCAACTCCTCGGTTACCTTAGCCTTTAAGTTCGGTACTTGTGCTCAGCGCATTTCCTAATTTGATTTGACCAGATGTTACCGCGATTATCACAAACGATAAACACATGAGCGAAGAGGACAATTCTTGATGAGAGTGACGGTACTCGTTTGAAATAGTTGAGTAGTGGCAATCTTCTACCTTCCATTATATATTTTATTTTATACCAGATCGGCCTGGTTGGCCTAACATGGTAGATATAACCGTTATAATATATAAACAGTTGATTATGGGGAGTATAGTCTCGTACCAAAGACACCACTAACTATATACAATGTTTTTATTAAAAGAAGAAAAAAAAATTTTTTTTTAGAAAAATAAATAGATAAGAATAATGCTTCTTGATAAAAGAGGAAAGTAAAATTAATAACAAAAAATAATGATATTGGTACACTTAAAACAAACGATTGGCCTCTAATAGTAAAAAGAAACAAGTTAATTTGAAAAAGGGACGAGAGAAGAAAATAGAAAAAATAAAAAATAATATTGAATAAATAAAATGAGTAATAATAAAAAGTAAAATAGAGGTAGTGTGACTATGAATTCATTATATATTTATTAAAATTTATAACAGAATGTCCTGCAGCAGTCAGGGCTTCAGTCTTCGGGTTGAGGTTGGGTTTCTCAGATTGTAGGTCACTGTTCCTTTAACTGTCGACAACTGAGAGTGGAACTTCATGAACCGTTTTTTGATATAATCCTCTATTGACTCCATCTGTAATTCGCGAAATTTCCTACCTTGAAGACTCGATCGCAGGCCTTCTTGATACACCTTCAAAATAATTTTCTGATTGGTATCTTCGTGTGCTTTTATATTACCTATATGCCAATTTAGGTGCTATTGTGACGGCATGTTTGTGTAAGTATATTGTTCATTAACGTTGCAACAATGAAATCTAAGGATTCAGACAATGAAGAAAATTGTCTGAATAAATGTTTTCAAAGCTGCAAATTTGATATATTACTATTGATGCGGGTTTCCACATTACATTGTCCATACTACGCCAGTAGAGAATGACATGATGTCCCATTAATGAAGAGCTCAGTAATAAACGATACCTTTTAAATCAATTAAAAAATATTTAGTTCTTGATTAGGAATTCCTTTAGTGACTTTACTACTGGACCATATAAATAAATCTTTAATTTCATCTGGTTTAAAATAAAATAATTCAATAGAAGTTTAAAATATTTATTTTGTTTATAATTATAATGAATTATTATGATCATTGTAATTATAATTTATAATTATATTATTAGATTTGCCTATTCATTACATAATTGAAATTCATAATTTTTAATAAATGTTTAAAATAACAAATGGTAAAAATTCAGGAGTATGATTGTTACTAGTAGCTGTATTTTTTGTTTCTTATTGGTCATTTTGTTAGAAGAAATATTCTTGATTCTCCCCCTTTCCCGTGGATTTTCCTTTGGGTGTTACGGAGGCTGATTTGACGTCGTAATATCTTTGAGGGATGGTGCCTGCCAAGGACAGGCGGTAATACCTTCTTGTCCTCTAGCATACTCTATCCCTCAAAGTCCTTTGGTAGATAGGTGGGTAGTGAAGTGCTTTTTCAGCATTTCATTTTAATATTTATTCGGAAATGATGATGTACTCAAGTAAAACTAATATTAGTACATGAAGTGTAATAATGAAATACACTAATAACAAATAGAAATAAGGAGCTTTCTATAAAAAAATAATATATCCACTTTTAAATTTGAAGGCTTTTTAAAAAAGTAATACCCCTATACAAAAAGCTCATTCAGTTTATATCAAAATTTTCTGATGTTAAACAGTTGTTAGTACTGAACATTTTCAATAAAAAATTAACTTATCTGCGTAATAATTTTTAAATAATAACTTTCAAAAAGCAATTATGTTCACTTTTGATTGAAAATTCCTCAAATATAGTTTTAAGAATTATGTGTAATATTTCTAATTTTGTTTTTAATTTCTAATTTTTTTTTTATTCTATGATTTTCAACTAAAACTGAAAAGGAACTGAATATTTTCATACTCCTAAACATACATTTACAAATGAGCTACTCGGTCGTAAAACAAGATATTCGTCTGTAATTTGAAGGTTTTGGGTTTATTTTAAGGCCTGATTTTATAGATTTTGGAAGAATTATTTCATCGATTTTAATTTACAAACAAAATCTGCGTTTCGCCTGAAACGCCTTGGGCAAACAAATGAACCATAGGCTGATTGAGTATCGTGGTAGAGTATATTCTCAACCATCCCACTCTAGCTAGAATAGATTACTAACTTATCTTTTCTATCATGAGTTAAAAAAAATAGGTACGTTAAACCACAGATAAAAAAATATATATATGATTCTCCATAGATGGATGACATGGGGTAATAACGGTAAATAATCACCTAAAGATGCTACACCTAAAATTGATACAACGACTACAGTCCTACACCTACTTACTGAAACCCTTTTGGACGTATGCTTTACTAATATACGGGACAGCCAAAAAAGCTCACATAAACAAACTAGGAACATTTTAATCAAACTCAATACGTCAGTATACGATTTCAATGCTTCGTCAGTAACAGAACACTGTACACAGTCTAACACATACCTACTGTACAAAATTAACCAACAAAAAACCACATTAAAGCATCATACAAGCAAAACATTTCATGACAAACTCTACCACCACAGCAATAAACTAGTACGAGGTATGGCTACCAAGGACATTCCCAACAACACGTTCCGAAGAATAAAAAGGAGATGGATGAGAGATCTCCTTACTTAACTAATGAAATCAATTAAAGTCAGGAGCAGGTAACAATAGGTACCGGTTTCTATCATCCCACTCTTGTCATTGTTGTAATTCTCCAAGATATCACATTTGCAGGTTGTCTTCAAACTGAAGACAGGTGTGAAT
>NW_027114159.1:919800-921581 GCF_000696795.3 Halyomorpha halys
TATTTTAACGTATTGACGCACCGTTAATCTGCTAAAGCACTATTATTATATAATTCTAATATGGTAATTTAAGTAACAAATTGTAAAAATTTATCCGTGCTACCTTAAGGACTGCTACAATCATTTATTTAATTAGATAAAGACAAAAAGCCAATAGCTTTATGAAATGTTGGCGTTTAGTTGTATTTGCTTAAAAATGATAAAATACAAGCTTGAATTTCTAAATTTTTATAATTTTAGTAGAATTGTAAAATAAGAGAGAGGGGGCGAAAAATAAATAACGATCTGCTTAGATCTCTCGCTTCCTTAATTCTGGATCTGCGGATTAGGATTTAATGTGACCAATTGACTTTTTGCGAAGATAAGTTTCTTTACTATCTGCCAATACCACAATTCAATATACGTGTCAGTGTTGGTAAAATTGTAAAATTATTATTTATTCCATTTTTTTCTCGATCATTCTAAAACATAAAATAATACATGAATTAATAAATTGTAAATGAAACATAAATCAAATTAAATACAACCTTTTCAATGGTTAGTACTTAAAGATATCCGGTTAAATACTTATCTGAGGTTTCTGTAAGAATACTAAAAATATTTGGAGGCGAGGGGCCTCCACGTGATGTTTGTAAAAGATAGAAGAAACGAATTATAATTAAATAAGAAAGCTAATAAATGATTATAATATTTTAATCCTGAAATATTGATCGAGTTAAAGCATTAGCAGAGGTTAAAAAAAAATTTCGAAGAAAGTCACTTGATCATTTTTTTTTACTTTTAATCTGGCAATGTATCATATATAGTTTTTTTTTATTTAGAATTAATATGCTTCGATTGAATCCGTAGAGTCTAATATATTTCAAATTTTTTTCTAGCTTACGCCTGTATTTGTGGATCGCACAAAGATAAATATTTGTATAGTGGTTCCCAATAAACTAAGTGACTCTTTACTATTTTGGTGACCGTAATATTTGTCAGCTATAGCGATTATTCTGCTTTCTACGCCTTCTTTTATATTCTTGAAGCTGCTGACGTTCGAAAAAAAATACCAGGAAATATAAATCTGGGTCAAAACGTTTTAGCAAAATTCTATGGCCCTCCATGTTCAATAAATTTAATACTGTTTAATGCTGTCCATAAATTCTATCCGTTAAATAGTTTTCGAGACATAGCTTTTTAAAAAGCAACATTTCATAAAAATGTTGTATGGGACGTACTAAAAGATCAGTAGTTAGTGAATTTATTTTGAAAAATCTATATCTCAAAAACTATTTGACGTACACGTGTCTATTAGCTCTGAAATTAAAGCTAGTTTAATCAGCTATAAAGTAGTTTATGATGTTTATCTTCGTAGGAGTAATAGTTTACATGAAAAATGAAGGTTTATCAAAAATAAATTGATTTATAGTTGTTCGGACAAATTTTGCATTTACCAAATTTATATTCATATGTGAATATCATAAAAACTACTACCCCTACGAAGATAAGTGTCATAAACTACTTTATAGTAAATTAAATTTCCTTTATTTTGAGGGTGGCAGATATATGTGTCTCTTATGTATCTAGAGATATATTTTTTCAAATATCCAACATTTTATACGAACAACTAGAAATTAACATTTTGTCAAATATCATAAAAAGTACTCCTACAAAGATAAATTTGATTAACTATTTTGTACTAAATTTAACTAGCTTTAATTTGAGCGCTGGCAGACATCAGTACGTCCAATGGGTTCTGAAATAGAGTTTTTCATTAATCAAACTTATTGTCCGAACAA
>NW_027114159.1:922066-928729 GCF_000696795.3 Halyomorpha halys
CATAAAATTGAATTAAAAAATAATCGTCCTGATGGTTTGTATTTTATAACCTATAACTATAATCCAGTTTAGTATTGGAAGAATTCCTCCATATGCCATAAATTGAGCTCAAGTATAGTCCGCTAACAATTACTTGATTGTTATAATAATTGATTTTGTTATAAATTTCGACAAGAATGTATCATACCAATATAATATAACTCATCACTTTTACTATTTTGATTTAATTTTTATGCTGTTGTCAATTTCAATAAAGTAAAAAATATAAATATTTCCTCTAAATGAAATCGGAGACATTTATCATGGAATTACGTGTCGCTTGGAAATGTAGCATGATAGCTCTTAACATGATTTCCCCATCGGAGTGAATAACGGCGGCTACTGGTGTCGAATTCACTAAACTGCTTTCGAGGATCAGTCAATACGCCACTCACGCCTCATCAGATATTTCCATTTCAATCTTACCTGAGGCTGTGTCACTTGTGATGGCAGTTATCCCTTCGGGAGGGAAATGCCTTGTCAAAGATAAAATAAAAAAGGTACATTGTCTATATTAAGTCAGGGAACATGCCTTTGGTTCAATAGACGCTATTGTACTGTTGATGTCACGTAGTTATCTGCGCAACATTTTCTCATTCAATTGCTTTGATTGTAGTTTTAACCGTCCTGCTCGGTTAAACGGAATATTTTATTTTTGTTTTTATTTACCTCTTTTATAAACTAAAGACATACAGAGGGGGTTATCTAGTATCAGAAATATCAAACAAAGTGTGAGGCTCGACAGAAGAAAATAAAAAAAATAAAATAAAATGAAATGTTAAAAAATATAAAAATAAAAAACTTGTCCGATGTTAAAACCCAATCCGTCATTTATATATTATTTTAACGTATTGACGCACCGTTAATCTGCTAAAGCACTATTATTATATAATTCTAATATGGTAATTTAAGTAACAAATTGTAAAAATTTATCTGACTTCAAAAGTTAGTTAATCAATAACTCTCAATAAGTTTTTATTTAACTTATTTTTTTTAAATTTAAGTCCTTTAAAAATATTTACCCAACGAACCTTTTCTGTAAAAGTTCATTGCAAACGTTTATAAAGTATTCCTAATTAATTAAAACACTTTGCTAAAGTTAATTAACTGACAATCAAATGAAAAACGGAATTGTATCTGGTTACTAAATTTTTGTTTAATGACATAAGTCTACGATATTTTAATTTACTTCAAAATTAAACAAACCAACTAGAGATTGTCACTCAACAAAACTTAATTAAGTGACCTGTCTAAGTACGTTGAATTGATAAAGAACTCTGATTTCTGTTCGATAATACAATTTGGTGCTAAATATTAGTATATATAATCTTAGCTTTTCTAATCATTTGCTGTTATCCTCTTTCCATCTAATATAAATCGCAAAACTCTCAATGGTCAAATATTTATAATTCGAGGTCGGAATAAGAAGTTAACTAGTATACGTTTTATTTCAGCTTATACTTCAGTTATAACTCTCAAGAAGTTTTTAGCTAAGTTAATTTTTTTTTATTTAAGTCTTTTAAAAATATTTATCCAACGAACCTTTTCTTTAAAACTTCATTGCAAACATTTATCCTAAAAAAGTATTCCTTATTAGTTTTAGTTAAAATACTTGCTAAATATAATTAACAGACGATCTAATGAAAAAAAAGTACTAAAGGATAACGTTGTTATTAAACAGAATGTGAAACAAAATAGTTAATCAATTTTAATTTTTTGAAAATGGAAAAAGTATTTTCTGAAATGATTTGGAATACAATGAAATAAATTGATTTGAAAGGGTTGAAATTGAATGATTGAAGCGAAATTGCTAACTATATAAAAATAGGTCCCAAAAATTACAAGAAAGAAAAATTAAAATGTCAAATAAAATCGTTTTAAAATCAAAAACACTTACTATTATATAATTCTAATATGGTAATTTCAATAAAAAATTGTAAACATTTTATTTTCGACCATAAATTAATTGCCTAACTGCTTGGTTTTGTCCACTTTTCTGGCTTCTGGTCATTTCTGACATACTAGGAGGAGGGGGGTTATCGACAGGATACCGACATATTTTAATACCATAGTGAGGGGTAAAGTTTTCATTTTGTTGGACCACCGCAGAAATAAAAGTCAACCACCAGTATGAATTCAAAACGGCCCTGCTGCAGTTCTCACGCTTCAAAGACCTGCGCCTCAACTCCTCTAGCTACAGTCGGACCTTAACCAGTTGTAACTGTCGAGTTTGATTCAGTAACTATACTGCTTCTTTTTATTCTGAAATGGCACGCTAGCTGTTATATTATTTCTTCCTCAAAGTTTGTAGTCTTAATGGAAGCTTTTGAAAATAAAAATGAAAATCTATCTGATCATGATTCTATGTGTATTTTAATAGGTGAGATAACAACATGTTGAACTAAGCATTTTATCAATCGAAGTAATAAGTAAAATAATCATTTACAAGAAAGGTCATCATTTAATCTAACTAAAGGTATTTTATTAATAAACGAAAACTTTATGGACAATAGAGCTTTAATATGGGAACCGTATATTTCTCAATATTATTAAGCTTTCCCCATGAGGGCGGGAGAAACAGAGATTTCACTGGAAATGTGCTTCCCCTAAGCTGGCGGTAGTAATTAAAAGCCCGCTACATTACTGCATTACCCTAATATACGACGAAAATGGAATATAATTTGTTTTGTGATTTTGAAATATATCTGAAACCGCGATAGGGGCAAATAATATTATTTATTTATTTGTTTGTTAATTCACGCTTGAAATTCATAAATATAGGCCCAATACACATGTGTTAGATCCTTTGTTATCTTGTCCACGGTCTGTATTTTTACTACAGCTTATTGTTATTCTCTAAGTCATTGCTTATTTTGTTCATTTATTTTTTATATTATGATGTATTATAAAACACTTTGGTATTTTCTGCTCGATATTGTCATTTTTTTTTTACTCCCTATATAATATTTTGTTTTTTTATGAGCGGGATAGCTCTGTGGCAAGGCACTTTATTACTAACTCCAAGGCTATTGATTCGAATTCGGCTGTGGGAGATAATTATTTATTCGGTTACTGCGGACGTTAGTGAACCCTATAAGTTCGTGGAGCACTCCGAGGTCCACCAGCCTCATAAAATATATACCTTTAATTGGGCGAATCTGGCGGTCGAGCGTGATACTAATAAAATCACCTTCTTGCACAACGATTGGTCTGGTAGTAGTACTTCCTTATAGTACTTAAAGAAACCCTGAAACTACATGGGTTGTGAGGTATAGTTTATATAATTATTTATAGAGGTATAGTTTAAATAATTATAATACAATTTTTTATATAATATTTATATCTCTATTCTTCAGTAATTATTGTTAATTCAGTCTCATAATTTTGTTGTTTCTTCACTTGATTGAACTAAATTGATGAGGAAATAAAAGCGAGGTTGAAGGCGGGAAATGTCTGTTATTTTCGAATTTCGAAATCGCTTATCTGGTGCATTCTGTTCAAAAATTTAAAATTTACAAAACTGTTATCTTGTCTGTTCCTTATGGATGCTAAACTTGGCCCCTTAAAATAAGCGAGAAACAGTGCTTTAAGATTTTTGAAAATAAAGTATGATGTAAAACATTCAAACTGAAAAAAGATGAATTAATAGGAGAATTTAGAAGGCTGCATAAAACTGAATTAAGGGACTGTACCTGGTAAATATAAATCAGGTTGTAGCTTTGCGGCCTATGAGATAGGCATGTGATGTTGACAATACTTACTAACGAGCGGATCCCGTAAATATTAATAAACATTGAACTTACGGATAAACGTCCGAGGTATAATCCGAAACGTGGATGGGAGGATTGCGTTAAAACTGATTTAGTAGATTTGGGTTTAAAGAGGCGCCACTGGAAAGATCTATATAGAGAACGATTGGTGGTATCGGCATTGAATCTTAGGGTTCTCTAAGCCTTTATTATTATTATTATTATTACATGAAAAACGGAATTGTATCTGGTTACAAAATTTTTGTTTAAAGACATAAGTCTACCATATTTTAATTTACTTCAAAATTAAACAAACTAACTAGAGAGTGAAAAACTTAATGAAGTGACCCGGTCTAAGTACATTGAATTGATTAAGAACTCTGATTTCTTTTTAGATTATACAAATATTTGGTAGTAAATATTAATATATATAATCTTAGCTTTCCTAATCTTTTGCTCTCATCCTCTTTCCATCTCATTGATTCTTTATGAATATAATTCCTTTTTTTTTCTTTTAATATTAATCGCAAAACTCTCAATGGTCAAATATTTATAAATCTAGGTCGAAATATGAAGTTAACTATTATACGTGTTATTTCAGCTTATACTTTAGTTATAACTCTCAAGAGGTTTTTAGCTAAGTCAAATTTTTTTTTAAAGTTTTTTAAAAATATTTACCCAATGAACCTTTCCATAAAGGTCTCATTTGGACTGAAATGAAAATAAATTCATTAAAATAGTTGAAATTGAATGATTGAAACGAAATTGATAACTATAAAAAATTATGCGAAACGTAGCCTAAAAAAGTATTATTATAAAGTTGTATTACTGACTGATCCTCAAGTCCCACCAAAAAAATATATATATGTGTGGATTTACACATTACTTTTTTCTAATTTTATTTTAATACCAAAGATTAGAAAGCTGTAAGAAAATAATCCATTGGTTATTTACATTTTTTTCCGCGAAAATAAACTGCTGAGTTAGCTGCTCTTGTTTTACTCCCTTACGTACTTCTCTGTAAATAAATTAACTTTACAATCACCTAATGTAATTAAAATATAATGAACATTATTATTATGATCTCTTATTTTAAAATATATTCTTTTTGATTTGTTGAATAGGAAATGATTGTTGTGTTTGATAGAAGAAGCAACGTAGTTTTTCTTTAGCCCTTGCTGAGGTCTCTGCTCTGCCACCCGTGGAGGCCTCGTAACCATTATGCCTATTGTTTAAATTAACTTCATTTCCATTTCGTAATCCTCTTCGGTCCAAGATATGCTCACGAGCCTTCACGGGTTATTACATGTGTTGTGTTATATCGCTACCGTTCTTATGAGCGTTGAATAGTTACTTCTATCAATTTTTTAATTTTTTGAACATAAATTATTGTAATGTATATATTAATAATTACTGATTATAAAAGCTCATGAAGGGCCTTAAGGAATGCATTGGTTCAGGTGTCTGACACCGACTCTCTTGTCGGTACAGTGCATTAAATACTTGATTTATATCTCGTCAATATCAGGTACTTATATTTTGCTTAATTAGGTCTAGAGCGCGCAGGTTAACCAAGGTTTAATTAAGTAATTTTCTAAACAATTTCAAGAATTATTTGGTGTGAAAAGCCAGGGTGATTCATAAATTCATTGATACGGGGTCTTTGGTCATAAGAAGCTAATAAGTAGATTGCCTGTGGAGAAGATGGTCGGAGAGTGCGGTCAGCAAATAAACATAAATTATCAAAAAAACATTTTGATTTGTGCAGACGTTTCGACCTAATTTCAGGTTTTCATCAGGGATCTTAGGCAGAGATTCTGGCTGAAACAGAGGTTCAGGCTAAACAGTTTTAGCCAGAACCTCTGTCTAAGCTCCGTGATGAAGAACTGAAATTGTATTGTTTATTTGCTGACCGCACCCCCTCAACCTAAATACCTCTTTAAGTAGATAGTCACTTGATTATTTTGCTTCATCTTCATTAATTAATATTTCTGTAGTGTTGATATTTAAAATATTCATATTAAATTTAAGTAATAGAATTATCGATTTTGAAATGTTATTAACATGTATTAAGGATCAATCATTTTACAAAATTCCGCTCCTTGTTATCAGCAGTTAAAGATGCATTGTAGGCAGTCAAGCTCATCGCGAAGATTCAAGTTAAAGCTGATGCAAGACATCCTTACTATAAACTCTATATTTATTTATTCGTATGATTTGTTATTATTATATTATTTGTTCTCAAATTATTTTTTACAAATTTTTCTAAATAAAGTCCTGAATAAAGAACCATTCAACATAAACCATTCAAAATAAAGAACCGCAGTGGATGCTCCTTGGTTCATAAGAAATACCAGTTGCATCGGGAATTACAAATGGAATCGATCCAATACATACATCCAAAAACGGTTCATGAAGTTCCACTTCCATTTACCGACAGTTAACTTTGGGAACCCAGCCTCAACCCGAAGTCTGAGGCCCAGGCTGTTGCAGGACATTCTGTTATGAACTATATTTTTAGTAATTCTATTATTCACACTAATTCTATTTTACTTATTATTATTATTTTTTCTGTCTGTCTTTTTTCAAATTAAATTTTTTTTGTTTTACCATTAGAGGGCAATTGTTTTTTTGTTAGGCCTACGAATGTCGTTATTTTTTGTTATTAATTTTACTTTTCTCTTTTATTAAGAAGCACTGTTTTTATCTTTTCATTTTAATTATTTTCTTTTAATTATAATGTTGTATATAGGGGTTATAATGTTGTATATAGTTGTAGTTAGGGGTGTCTTTTGTACAAGACTATACCCCTCCCCTTCCCATAATCAATCGTTAAAAAAATAAAAATTGTAACGGTTATATCAACCATGTAAGG
>NW_027114159.1:928779-929568 GCF_000696795.3 Halyomorpha halys
GTAATAGAATTATCGATTTTGAAATGTTATTAACATGTATTAAGGATGAATCATTTTACAAAATTCCGTTTAGTTATCAGCAGTTAAGATGCATTGTAGACAGTCTAAACTCATTGCGAAGATTCATGTTAAAGCTGATGCAAGACATCCTACTATAAACTCTATATTTATTTATTTTTATTATCTGTTATTATTATAGTATTTGTTCTCAAATTATTTTTTTCAAATCTTTTAAAAATAAAGTCCTAAGAACCGCAGTGGATGTTCCTTGGTTCATAAGAAGTAGCCAGTTGCATCGGGAATTACAAATGGAGTCGACAGAGGATTACATCCAAAAACGGTTCATGAAGATCCACTCCCATTTACCGACAGTTAACTTTGGGAACCCACCCTCAACCCGAAGTCTGAAGCCCAGGCTGTTGCAGGACATTCTGTTATGAACTCTATATTTAGTAATTCTATTATTCACACTAATTCTATTTTACTTATTATTATTATTTTTTCTGTCTGTCTTTTTGTTTTTTTGTTAGGCCTACGAATGTCGTTATTTTTTGTTATTAATTTTACTTTTCTCTTTTATTAAGAAGCACTATTTTTATCTTTTTATTTTAATTATTTTCTTTTAATTATAATGTTGTATATAGGGATTATAATGTTGTATATAGTTGTAGTTAGGGGTGTCTTTTGTACAAGAATAAATTCATAGATACGGGGTCTTTGGTCATAAGAAGCTAATAAGTAGATTGCCTGTGGAGAAGATGGTCGGAGAGTGCGGTCAACAAATAAACA
>NW_027114159.1:929800-934316 GCF_000696795.3 Halyomorpha halys
AACTAATTGTTACAATAACTATGAAAGGCCAACTTGACCGATCAGAGCACTGTTTCATAATAAAGTACTAACTAATACTATTAGTCTTGTAGTTCTATCTTAATTCAATCACACAGACTTGTACAATAGTAACTTGTACTTTAGTATTTTTTTTTCTGTAATATCACTTATATTCATCACTATCATGAAAAAAATAAGTATTAGTGCAATTACCACACTAGTTTATACACTTGTACTAGGAACTAATACTATTAGCTTTCATTATGAAAAAGGGCCCTGGTATTACAGAAATAATAAAAAAATAATTTTAGTGATTACAATATTACTGTAACGTATTACGTACCTTCAGATTTTTACATTGCATACCATGTAAATTTTCATAAACTTTTATTATAAATAATGTTTATGTTATAAATTATTTGAGTGTCATAATTTATTCGTTCCGCACTGTAATAGTTAAACTTTAGTTAAATTGGTACATTAATTAAAACCTACCTTAGTAGCTACGGGTTTTAGCACTTAATTAGTTTAATCATTAGTAAATATTAATGTATTTTCGTATTCTAAAGTCTCTTCTTAGCCAACGTAGTTGAAAATTCCATTTTAGAAACAGCGCCACTCCCTAATTTCTTTTAAAAGTTCGTAATTGGCTCATTAACAATGATAATAACATATAACATTCAGAGTCAGAAAAACTTTAACTTTAATTACAGCTTATAACTTATTACTTGTTTTTACAGTCCACTGTCATGGACCAAGTGATTCAATGAAGAAAATTAAAAGTACAGGTTTTACTAAAATTACTTGAAAATTCGTATTCTTTTTTGTAAGGATTGAACTAATTAAACCTAAAAGAAATGAACCCTTTTACTGTACATTAAAATTACATTTTCTGGCGACTTAAATAACACATACTAAAGAGAAATCAAAATGATTAGGACATACATTAGTGCTAAATTAGTAACAAAGGAATACACAGTTAACACGAAAACGTATTGTTGATGATTAAATATCACATTTAACTGTTATCCATATTAGTCATAAATATATTAACAATAGTCATATTTCTGTCAATTTTATATTTAATAATTAAATAGAATTTCATTTATATTAATAAATAAGAAGATCTAAAACCATTATATAAGTTATAGTTTATTTATTAATATGTATGAAATTTATTTATTATAAAACACAGCAATATGATTATTGTTAATATATTTATGACGAATAGTATATGAATCTAAACTTGATTTGGAAACGCATTTCTAGTGGAACTAAAAAAATTACTAAGCAGCTAAATAGTTGATAAAGAAACGAATTAGAAATTTTCGTTCGAATATGTCTTTTTTTACACTAGAAATACTTTATCGTATTAAGTGTGATAGAAATTAATTCTTAGAATTACTTGTAAATGTATGTTCTATGCGCCAGCGTTTTTACCTCCTCAGGGAAGGAATTGGTCATTAGGGAAATATCATTAACATTTTTAACGGATTGGTGTAAATGGAATAAAATAATATTATGTTTGTTAGTGATATCAATGTCAGTAATACTATTGAATGATATAATGATAAAGATGTTAATAACATGTTTCATTATCAATGATATCTCTAGTTTAAACCTGCCTTATTAATACACCTTTGAAATATCGAAGTTCAAAGAACGTAGTCAGTATCACTCTTTGGTTCTCCTAGGTGCTGAATCTTCATTTAAATTTTTTGTGTAAGATTCATAAACGAATTACATAATTGTGTCTTTCTGTAGCCTCTTCACTTCCTCAAAATTAATACAATACTGTCGATTGACTTATAAATTCTAATATCTTTACTTGAAACCTTGAGCAGTGTAGTTTAGTAACTGCGTATTTTCACGACCCATATTTTTCAGATATTATTAATAATTTAGATAACATTTAAAGAGAATGGGTTGTCATTTTTTGAGCAAAAGGGTGACGAGGAACAAAGGTTTTATTATTTTTGAAATTTCTATTTATATAAAGTATGCAAGGATTAAATGTAATGTTACAATGGCATTATACAGTACTGTTAAGAAACTGCCCATAGGTAGAATTCCAATAACATTTCTGGAGTAAATTATATTGAGGCATCTTTTCAAGTGCTCAGCAGAATCATCAGGATGAAGCAAGGTTAGAAACAAAGGGTTTCGGTGATTAGGGAGTTTATCTTGTAGGGATTGATATCTGATTCTGGTCAAGTCGGCGAAATATGGAACATTAAGGTCTTTGTTAATGATTTTATCTATGATTACAGTAAGGAGCAGGGAGTACCCCCAGGTAAGGCGCGTAGCTATTAACTCCAAATTCGAATCCGGCTGGGCAGAAAATTGTTTTGTGTTACACTGAGTCAATTCCTGTGGGTTCTTGGAGCCCTCCTGGGGTTCACCCAGCCTCTTAAATTGGGTACCCTTAATTTGGGAAAAATCTGGTGGTCGAGCGTGACTGCCTAAATCACCCTCTTGCACAACCGTTGGTCTAATAACAGTACTTCTTTCCAAAGTACTGAACCCCTTCATGGGTTGTGGCGGTACAGATTTTAATTTTTTAAAGTAAGAAGTATTAAGAATTTTAGGAAGGATTTCAGTGGAGCCCTAAAGTTCCCTTAGGTCCTAATAGGCATTATCGTGGTCATGAAAATAAATTAGTCTTATGTAATTAATGGGATGTTTTGACAGTTTGTCTTGTAAGTGTTGTAATAATCGGAACCGAAGAGAAGTTTCTTATCTTGTATGGGGATTCCAAGTTCTTTGTTCAGATGTACGCATATATAAGTGGAGTATTACTAAGGGCTACTGTAGAGCAGGGAATTATAGGTTTAGGACGCAGAGACAATTGATTTAATGGGATTTATTTGCATTCTCCAATTTTTACACTATTCTTCAAGGGCTGTAATGTGGGATTGGAGGGTATGTGATACAATCGATGGGTCATTATTCATAATAGCACACATGTGTCAGAGGTATTTTATGGAAGTATTTTTTGTCAAGATCTGCTTTATTTAATCCGGTTTTTAATTTTGTTAACAGCTTAATTTCTGAATGATAATTATAACTTTAATGTATTTAATTACTAGGTGTTATTTAAATATATAATGATAATTATAAGTTCAACACCTGTAATTATAAGGTATTATTTAAATAAATAATACTAATTATAACTTCAACACCTTTAATTATGTGGTTTTATTTAAATAAATAAAACGTTTAAGATGTGCAGTCTTGATACCATGAATATCCCCAGATGACTCAGATTGTACATGTATACATTATAGCAGAATGATCCGTTTTCCGGTTCTCAAGAGCGATGGATTGCACGAATAATAGGTAAGAAATCTCAATTTCGATTCTTAAATTCTTACTGGGACTTTTAGAATAAAAGTCATTCTAAAATATAAGTGGTTTCAAAATTCTGGTAGTAAGTCGTCGGATCGAGTCGGTTCAAATTTCAAGTTCAAAACTCACGTTCTTATTGGAAGAAGATAGTTGACCTTATGAAGTAGATTGGAGGAAGATAGTCCGGGTGGGGGTCAAGGTTTCAAATTAGTAAAAGAAAACTATTGATTGTTAACCAACGTTTCCGAAGTGTTGGTAGTAGAGCGTCATCCTTACAGCCTTGACGAAGTGGGGCGAAACCTTGGTTAACAATAAATAGTTTTCTTTTACTATTGTGATATCTTTATTGATCGGCATCCGGACTATCTTCCTCCAATAAACTTACGTTCCCTAGAAAAACCCAAACATGAACAGTTTTCGAAATAGCGCACGAAGTAGGCACGGGTCAAACTTAAATAAATATAATGTGTGACGATTATTTAAGATAATGGTTCAGCCGATTTTCACGCTCATAGTTCATGTTATTGAACTTGATGCTTTGTTTTGAATAGAACTGAAGATACTGAAAATGATTTTATCAAATATGTCTAGTCTTTCTTACGAAACAATTTCTGAGTAGAAGACCATGATAATTAATAAGTATTTTCGTAGTATTCATAAAATAATAACAATATAATTAGTAAAAACATACAGAATAAATAATAATAATAAAGACTTAACGAACCTGAAGGTTCGATGCCGATACCACCAAACATTCTCTGCATACATCCTTCTAGTGATGCCCCTCCAAACCCAATTCCACTAAATCTGTTTTAACACAATCCTCCCATCTACGTTTCGGTCTACCCCTCGGACGTTCAGTGTTTATTACCATTTTAGGGATCCGCTCGTTACTAAGCCCTACAGCCTTACATACCTATCTTATACACCGCAATGCTGTCTATAACTTGAATTATATTTACCGGGTGTAGGTCCCTTAATTCAGCGTTGTGTAATCTTCTAAATTCTCCCGTTAATTCACCCTTTTTCGGTCCGAATATTTTGCGTAATACTTTATTTACGAAAACCCTAAGACGCTGTTCATCCCTTAGTACAGAATACAAGAAATGTAATATACATACTGGTGTTTTATCTCCCTTGGATTAAATTATTCCGATGAATTCGAATT
>NW_027114159.1:934366-935986 GCF_000696795.3 Halyomorpha halys
GACTATCTTCCTCCAATAAACTTACGTTCCCTAGAAAAACCCAAACATGAACAGTTTTTGAAATAGCGCACGAAGTAGGCACGGGTCAAACTTAAGTAAATCTAACGATAGCTCCCATGGGATACATATCATAGTTGTTTCGTCCTAACTCTAAAGCATTGCTAAATATGAAAGGATCTTAGACAGATCCTGCTGTTTTTCATTATTCTAGTAGGGTTCAACGTATACATTAGTATCCTTTGGGCAATACTGAATTAAAATTAGCTTAAAGAACCTATCATTTTACTGTCAACGTAAGAACTTTTTCCTTTTGTGCATGACAATTACTTACTGAATGAACTGTCACTAATTCCCTTTAATTAACTTACAAGTAACATACCCAACAAATATTGTGAATATGCTGATTACTAATTTTGATACTGATTGATAATTTTTCCCAACTAGCATAGTCAGAAATTGGTTAAATAAAATATTAAGGTATGTAATATAATCAGTCCGTTTTTTAGTGTGTGTGACGATTATTTAAGATAATGTTTCAGCACCATTAGACCACCGATTTTCACGCTCATAGCTCATGTTATTCAACTTGATGCTTTGATTGTTTTGAATAGAACTGAAGATAATGAAAATGATTTTATCAAATATGTCTAGTCTTTCATACGAAACAATTTCTGAGTTGAAGACCATGATAATTAATAAGTATTTTCGTAGCCTTCATAAAATAATAACAATATAATAAGTAAAACATACAGAATACAATAATAATAATAAAGGCTTAACGAACCCGAAGGTTCGATGCCGATACCACCAAACGCTCTCTGCCTACATCCTTCCAGTGATGCCCCTCCATACCCAATTCTAAATCTGTTTTAACACAATCCTCCCATCTACGTTTCGGTCTACCCCTCGGACGTTCTGTGTTTATTACCATTTTAGGGATCCGCTCGTTACAGCCTTACATACCTATCTTATACACCGCAATGCTGTCTATAACTTGAATTATATTTACCCGGTGTAGGTCCCTTAATTCAGCGTTGTGTAATCTTCTAAATTCTCCCGTTAATTCATCCTTTTTAGGTCCGAATATTTTGCGTAATACTTTATTTTCGAAAACCCTAAAACGCTGTTCATCCCTTAGTACAGAATACAAGAAATGTAATATACATACTGGTGTTTTATCTCCCTTGGATTAAATTATTCCGATGAATTCGAATTCATTATAGAGAAGATGGTTAAATATTACGTGCGAGAGTTCTCGCTGGGGCAATATAATTTATTAAATATTATGAATTAATAATCTTAAAAAAAAAATTAGATGTAATGAAAATGCCAACTATAATCCTTTCTTTTAATATCTCTTAATTATTAATTATTTTATTTTTTTAATTCTATCACTATTAAAAATATTTATATTTAATCTTACTGCTGAAATAATAAATATCACTTTATCAGCAAGTGATCCGATGAAAGAAATTTGAATTAACAATTCTTGGGTAACTTTATAAATTCTGTTGTCTTTGACGACGTTCATTACAGCCTAGTTAGTCTAACTGTCGGAAGGATGTGTGATTTATGGTGTTTACACCTCTAACAGTTGAGGCATCAAATCGATACTGCCAA
>NW_027114159.1:936416-938780 GCF_000696795.3 Halyomorpha halys
ACGCTGTTCATCCCTTAGTACAGAATACAAGAAATGTAATATACATACTGGTGTTTTATCTCCCTTGGATTAAATTATTCCGATGAATTCGAATTCATTATAGAGAAGATGGTTAAATATTACGTGGGAGAGTTCTCGCCGGGGCAATATAATTTATTAAATATTATGAATTAATAATCTTAAAAAAAAAATTAGATGTAATGAAAATGCCAACTATAATCCTTTCTTTTAATATCTCTTAATTATTAATTATTTTATTTTTTGAATTCTATCACTATTAAAAATAGTTATATTTAATCTTACTGGTGAACTAATAAATATCACTTCATCAGCAAGTGATCCAATGAAAGAAATTTGAATTAACAATTCTTGGGTAATTTTATAAATTCTGTTGTCTTTGACGAAGTTCATTACAGCCTAGTTAGTCTAACTGTCGGAAGGATGTGTGATTTATGGTGTTTACACCTCTAACAGTTGAGGCATCAAATCGATACTGCCAATATAACTGACACTTTCCGAACAAACATTGCATCATAGGCTGTTTATTAAGCTTGATGGGAAAATGGACTGCCAGTAAATGTGCTAACAAAATGGCATGTGAGTAATGCACTTTATTAATGACCCCTTGGCTCTTGATTCGAATACGGCTGTGGTAAATAATTATTTATTCTGTTACTGTAGACGCGGGTGAACCCTGTGGGTTCGCAGAGCACTCCCGGGGTCCACCCGCTTCATAAATTGGGCACTCTTAATAGGGGAAAAATCTGGATTTTATTTAAGCCCAGTCAGATTATTTCAATGAGAATTAGACCTGGCTGATAATATAATTTCAGTTTTGAATGCTTCTCCTTTTTTCGAGTTAGCTTGTTTACAAAGAGACTACCCATACACAAACGCACACACACAAATTTTGCGTGACTTGGTTATTTGAACCTCAAAACGTGTATTTTCCTTATGATATATTTGATATTAGTACATCTGTACCACTACAACCCATGAAGTACTTTCTACGGAAGTTTATATAATATTTGCTCAGTAATTTTCGATAATTTTATAATAATAGTCTCATGATTTTGTTTTTTATTTTCACTTTAACCTTGATGAAAATAGTTTGACTGTTTTGGTCTTAAAATCAAATTAAATTTAAAAATATATCTGCACCGCCCACTACAAGTCACCCCCACTGAAGGGTCAGGGGTGCGAACTTTGTACTTAAGCACTGTTACTAGACCAACGGTTGTGCAAGGAGGGGATTTCTTCAGAATCACACTAGACTTTTTTAGACTGGATTTTTCCCCAATTAAGGGCACCCACTTTATGAGGCTGGATTGTCCTAGGAAAGCTCCCGAACCCATGCTTTACTCACAGCTAACATAATAAACAACTATCTTAGATTCGAACCCAGGTTCTTGGACTTGGTAGTACATAGCCTCGCCGGTCCCGCCATTTTTAAGTAAGTGAAAATAATATAGCATTTTTATTAATATTTAGATTTACAAATGGATCTTCCCGTGGTTGCTAACAATTACTTTAAATATAATCCAAAATTGGTGTTTTCTTTACGAAGGCATTAAAGTAAAATGAGATTAAACTTCTTATTCCGGTCAAGTTTTAAAAGCCTTCCTGAGCTGAAGTAAGACTGCCCAAAGCTCGCAGAGGGATTGCATAAAATATCAGGATGAGAGAGAATCAATATGTAAAGTAGAGGTCTGGCCAGAGGGATTACCGTTAATCGCCCCTTGGCCCGTGTTTATCCTTATAGTCCATATTTAATTTAAATTAACTTAGGTACTATAACGCTCTTCTCATATATCTAGCTTAACAAACGCTTAATGGAATTTCTTTTTATTTAATTATACAGTGAAAGATCTATATGGCAGGGGAATGATTCTGTCCGTTTTGGTAAGGTTTCCGTTCGTAAGGTGTTAATATAAAAAGAACACAAAAATGGAATAATAGAATTTTTTAGACTTCTTTACTTAGACTGTGTTACCTCGTAAGTTCGCAAAAAACAATTATGTTTTGTTCTTGCTAAGAATACATAACAGTTTAATAACTCATGTTCCAATCGGATGTTTACCTTTTTTCTCTTTCATTTATTCATAAAATTCTTTAACATTTCGAATTTATCCATTAACTATAAGAACTGCTTATTTTTTTTTTAAATAAGCAAAATAAGAGGTACTTTAATTAAAGTTTTTTGAGCCATTTTTGAGAAAATCGAAAATGTGAAAAATCGATGACACAAACACAGGTCAGTCTATTTTAGCGTAATCGACACAGAACATTTTGCAAGACAGGTTACTTAGACCCGGAAATCTCAAAATGTGTGTTCTGTCGGAAACAAGGATTCTAAAATTTTTA
>NW_027114159.1:939440-963949 GCF_000696795.3 Halyomorpha halys
TTAATCACCCACTACACTAAAATTACGTTTTAATTGTTTAACGCGGTATAAAGTGATTGTTTACTGATTTTCACCGCAATACATACGTTAATACCACAGTGTTCAAGGAATAAACGGAGAGAGATAAGTAGGTAGAACCTCAGTAGCAGCCATGACACTTGATACTATCGCTGATATTAAATACCATTTCATTCTTCATTGACATAGTTTAGTCAAAATTGTTAAAGCCGTTTTTTTATTTTAAAAAAATTGATTCCATTAAGTAGTACCAATCAGTAGATTTTTTCGAAAAAGTTGCCGTCACATACCAGACTCAAATATATAATTTCAGTTTTGAATGACTTTTTGGTTTTTTGAGCTACAAACTACGCACACATAAATATACACACATAAAATTTTTGGGTGACTTGGTTATTTGAACCTCAAAACGTGTATCTCCATCGAAAAAATTAATTCGAAATTATTCACAATCTCAATATTTTTCCTTAACATATATTTGATATTAGTAAGTCTGTACCGCTACAACCTCTGAAGTGCTTTCTACAGAAGTTTAAATAATATTTTAAAAGTTGACCGGAATAAGAAGTTTAATCTCATTTTACTTTAATGTCTTTGTAAAGAAAACACCAATTTTGGATGATATGTAAAGTATTTAATTGAAAAATGTACTGCTAATTCCAAGAACCTGGGTTCGAATCGAAGATAGTTTATAATAGGGGTATTCATGATCTTTAGTTTAACATGTTAAAGCGTGTTAAATGGAAAAAATTATGTTTTATTATGTTAAATTATGAAAAAATTTTGTTGTAATTTAGTCTCATGATTTTGTTGTTTATCTTCACTTTAATCTTGATAAAAAAAGTTTGACTGCTTATGTCTTAAAATCAAAAAAATATACCTGCACCGCTCGCTACAACCTATGAAGGGTCAGGGGTGCGTATTTTGTACTTTGTACTGTTACTATACCAACAGTTTAGCAAGGTAGGGATTTGTTCAGAATCACACTTTTTTTCCCCAGACTTTTTTTCAAACCAGATTTTCCCCAATTAAGGGTCCCCACTTTATGAGCCTGGGTGGATCCAGGAAGGCTCCCGTATGCTTTACTCACAGCTAACATAAGAGGTATTCATTAAGATATGTTAAATGTAAAATGTTTTACCATGTTAAATGTTATAAGTATACCATTGTGAGCAGTCCTATTTAAAATCATGTTAAATGTTAAATAAATAAGAGCTCCTAGCGGATTTTTCGAGCTACTTGTTTTATAACCTTTTCTTTCAAAACTTCATGTTATTGTTGCCTTGTAAGTTTAAAGTAATTTATTACTACATGCCTAAAGTAGAAGTAGTTCGAAAGGTTGGCTACTGAGTGTCTTGTTGATTTTCTAACTTGTAAGGAAGAGAGTCAAGATGAGCCAATTGACAACTGTCATTACATTATTATTATGTCATCCATTGCTTTATTAGTTTTAAAAATATTCTAAACATTACTAACACAATCAAAACACAAACAACCTAGAACTACTACAAACAAAACGGAGACAAAGCTGGTCTGTTACGTGACGTCATTCTCCATTTAACAAACCCAATAACAGGCTCTTTACGATGTTATATCATTTTAACATGGTAAAAGAAGGAAATATTTCTCCATTTAACATAAGTTTTTCCATTTAACACGCTTTAACCTGTTAAACTAAAGATCATGAATACCCCTATTATAAACAACTATCTTCGATTAGAACCCAGGTTCTTGGAATTAGCAGTACATAGCCACGCAGGTCCCGCCATCTATAAGTAAGTGAAAGTAATATAGAATTTTTATTAATATTTAGATTTGCAAATGGGCCTCCGTGGTTGCCAACTTTTTCAATTAAATACTTTACATATCATCCAAAATTGGTGTTTTCTTTACAAAGGCATTAAAGTAAAATGAGATTAAACTTCTTATTCCGGTCAAGTTTTAAAAGCCTTCCTGAGCTGAAGTAAGACTGCCCAAAGCTCGCGGAGGGATTGCATAAAATATCAGGATGAGAGAGAATCAATATGTAAAGTAGAGGTCCGGCCAGAGGGATTACCGTTAATCGCCCCTTGGCCCGTGTTTATCCTTATAGTCCATATTTAATTTAAATTAACTTAGGTATTATAACGCTCTTCTCATATATCTAGCTTAACAAACGCTTAATGGAATTTCTTTTTATTTAATTATACAGTGAAAGATCTATATGGCAGGGGAATGATTCTGTCCGTTTTGGTAAGGTTTCCGTTCGTATGGTGTTAATATAAAAAGAACACGAGAATGGAATAATAGAATTTTTTAGACATCTTTACTTAGACTGTGTTACCTCGTAAGTTCGTAAAAAACAATGATGAGATTTTTACAGTCCCCCAATAAAACAACATCTGGTACGTTGCATTCACATACCATCCTTCACAAGTTTTCAATTTTTGAGTTGATTTTAGGCTCATTTGAAGCTAGCGCTACTTTTATTACTTTTTTAAACCAAAATCTAAAAACTGCAAAAGACAAAAATTAATTTAAAAAAAATTATTTTTCTGATGCTATTAAAAATTTTATTTTGGAATTTCCGGAGCTGAGAATAACGAACATAAATTTTGTTCTTGCTAAGAATACAATAGTTTAACAACTCATGTTCCAATTGGAGGTTTTGTTCTTGCTAAGAATACAACAGTTTAACAACTCATGTTCCAATTGGAGGTTTTGTTCTTGCTAAGAATACAACAGTTTAATTACTCATCTTCCAATCCGATATTTACCTTTTTTCTCTTTTATTTATTCATAAAATTCTTTAATATTACGAATTTATCCATTAACTATAAGAACTGCTTATTTTTTTTTTTAAATAAACAAAATAGGAGGTACTTTAATTCATGTTTTTTGAGCCATTTTTGAGAAAATCGATGACATAAACACAGGTTTTTATCGATTTTATCGTAATCGACACAGAACATTTTGCAAGACAGGTTACTTAGACCCGGAAATCTCAAAATGTGTGTTCTGTCGGAAACAAGGATTCTAAAATTTTTATTACCGTAATACTTACCCTCACTATGTATTCAATGTGTACGCAAAATGACTATTACATCTCTCTTTGCCCTCTAAATAACCCCTAATTAAATAAGTAGAAAAAATAACAAAGCTACATTCTCAGTATGTTTTAATACCAAATATAATTTCTAAATAACGCAAATCTTCTCATTAACTTGGATAATAATAAGAATTAATTAATAATTAAATTACTACATATGTACACTCTCAATAGATAGGTGATACTTACTTTTTATTTAGCGCAATTTTTTTTATTCTCTAATATATCCGGTGAAAAACAGTAGTATTGTATTTTATTTCCCAAAATAAGTGATCCATAAAATTAATTTCTGGATTCGTTAGTACAATCATATTTTATGGCTGGTATCTGTTAAAGAGGAGTGAAAAGTGGTGGCAGGTAATAGAATTGTGCCCGCTTCCGGAGTGAAGGGGGCTTGCGATAGAGGGGTTCAAATGCATTAAATTTGCACCTTGCTGTCTCGAATGATAATAAAATTGTCCGTTAAGAGAGTTTGAGTTATACATGGGTGTCCGTAATACTGAGAATGCGAAAATGTTATATAGTAATAATTTTTATTTATTTTTCTAAGCGTAATTCACTTAAAGGACAATTTTTCTAAATTATTATTCCTTCTACTGTTGATGAACAACTGATAGAATTATGTTTCTGTTTCGTAAGTGAAACTGTTTTTTCTAATTTTGCTATCTGTTTTGGTCCCTGGCAAGGCCTGTTTCGTGTTCACTTATCGGCATACCTTGACGGTTTCCTTTGCGTGCTTGCATTTGCGAATACATCATGATGTAATGTCGTGATGCAATTATTAAGTAAGTTTATTTATGGACATAAACGCAACTGAAGGAATCCAGGTTGGAGGAACCCAACTATTTAAAAGTAATCATTCGTTCTGATATAATCTTCCTTCACTATTTTCATTATTATGTATGGGTTACAAAGTTTAATTACTGTAGCATCAGGAATACTTTGGCCGAAGGAATATGAAATTGATACAGAAGATCGTATAAAAAATCATTGACAGATTTCATTGATACAAAATTCTAACCTTAATTCTAAATTAAAATATTAATTTTATGAAGATTATGTTTGATCAAACAACAATCAATTTTACTAATCTTGTTTGAGATGATTCTGAAGGAATAGTAATCTTCATGAAGAGTTCGGAATTATACAACTTGTTCAATTTTTTCCCACAACCAGTAGCAGTACTATAATCCAGTGAAAATAAAATTTAATTAACTATAAGTAAAGTTACAGAAATAACTCTAAAAAGGTTTATCACTCCCTGAGGGTCCGTAATTGTAATGTCGCAATTTTTTCAAAATGTCTACTGTACATTTTTAGGGTTATTGTCAATAACTCCTGAAATATCATCATGAACAAATTAATACTGCATTTCACGGGTTTCAATTCGAGCCCTAACTAATTCTAAATAGTTCTTTTCGTTCGTTAATTCCCCTGGTACAGTTTTTCTAAATCCAATCATTTTCTCTGAAAGACAAGAAAAATAATTTTTTATCATTCATCATTTTAGAAACTATCATTTATTATTGATAGTTTCCAATCATGCAAAATACTATTCTTATTTTACTAAAAATAATGATAATGAAATATTTTCCTAGATACAGTTTTTCTTACTTAAATATTTTTACCAAACAACGAGAAACTAACGATGTGTGGATTCATTTTTGCAAACACCATGACAACTGCTACTCTTTAGGAAATGTTCGCTATAAACTACTTTATGGTGCATTTAACTAGCTTCGGTTGAGCCATAATAGACATATCTACGTCAAATAGTTCCTGAGATGGCGAATTTTTATTAAAATATAATTCATTTTCAATATATGAGGTAAAATCGTGTAGTAATATTTATAGGCTTCGCTGTAAGAATAGAAATACCTAAGAATTATTATATTTTGCATAACAATGTGATAAGTCATGGATAATAATCTCGGGAAATAAAAGATTTTATTAGCGCTTAATTTAAAGTTCATTAAATATTGCATACATTAGTTCATGAAAACTAAGAATTATATTTTTTTTCATTATATTTGCAGAAATATATTCACAAATTTTTAAATCCTTGCTATCTAGAAAAAAATAATGATAATTGAAAAACTGCCACGGAAAATATTGTAGGTAGGGGGTTTAATGAGGGCTTAAATGTTAGCCAATTTACTTTTTATCGTACGCCCACTTGTTTTCAAGATATTAAGCATTGAATATAAAAGCAAATATTTAAGTTTTTATCTAGAACAAAATAAACTTCCCAGGTTTTGAAATAAAATAGTTCAATAACTACTTTTTTAGGACATTGACTGTTTATGTTGTACTGTCCAGGTAAAAATTTTAATAATTTTTTTCAAAGAAAATGGCCTTAGCTGTTGAAAACATACTGTCTTCTTCAAAAAAAGATAATTTTGACGGGAGTGTACAGAAACAATATAATAAAAGAAAAACTTTGAATTCGTTAACTTTTTACTTCTGGACATAAGAAACAATAAAAACGAATAAACTGAATTTTTTTCATCGTAAATAGGTTTATAGGCATAAACAAAAATGCACTGAACTTTACACATGACACTGGACACTATATTCCGGTGACATTACGTTTCTTTTCAAAATTGAAGATGAATTATATCCCTATAAACGTTTTGTTATATATTAAAATTTAACTAAGTTACATATTCAATTACTTGTAATACTTAGAGGTTATTGGCTATAAACCTAAAATCATATGGTGCCCATTTTGTAAAAGAGACTAGTGAACTTTTTACTATTGTCTTTTGCAAATTTTAGATTAGAATCCACAGAAAGAAATCAGTTTAAAATTACTTCTAGGTTAACTTACAATTTTACTGGACTAGTGGAAAATATTTATACAATTCTGATTTCTGGCTTATAAGTATGAAGCCACTGATATTGATAAACCTTGCTAGCTATAGTGTTGTTTATTTTCACTAGCATAACAGCCTGGGGCCGTCGAGTTAAAATATTTTGAATTCCGAAGGACTGATAACATAAAGTTAGAGGAGAAATTGCCTTCATTGCCAGCGATTGTTGTTTTACCTCGAGCCAAAAGTGTGATGGTTGTTAATTATTGTTGAAGAGCCAGTTATTGTTTCATCTTGCTGACGTATTACCTTCCTGGCATTGAGGTTCCGTCAGCTTGAATAACTAATGCACTTCCATAAAAAAAGGTCGGATTTTTTCTGCATGAATTAGTATTACAAATTTAAATTCTGGTCATTTTAAAGCAACGGCATAATAATTGCCAAAGAGAAAATAGTTTTCCTTGAGTAAATGCGCTCTAATAACCGTCCAGCCATCTTTTTGCTTGAGGACAAATGGAATTACCAATGCTCTCAACTTAACTTTGTTGTCACGTCTCAGATCCCGTATTTTATCTCTTGCTCTCTTTCACTCTCCTTTAAAGGGAACAGTCATTTAGCCAATGTCAGAGGACTCATTATTATTTTTTGTGGTTGTAGAAAAGTTAATATCGATGTATGTCACCCGAAAAACAACTATAGCAATAAGATTGTATTGAGGTGTTTATCTTTCTAGAAAATAAAATGTGGTGGCTCAAAATATAAATTTTTGTAGTTACAGTATAATAATTGTTTGCTCCAATATTCCTGTATAATTACTTTATTTTTAAAAGAGCCAGAATTGAAACCGTGAAACGGAATATACTCACACAAAACAGACTGAGGGAAAAGAAATCTACAGCTGAACTGATTGTAATCTCTTTCTATATATGTATATATATTGGAAATAACCTAAATAAAGTGTAAAACCTGTTAGCTGTTAGCATGAAAAACAACATAGTAGTAAGAAACCTTCCAATTAAGCAAATAATTATGGATTGAAAACACAAATCTACAAAATAGAAATTTTTGAAATTTAATTTGACAGTTTTAGCTGATCTTTTTTTGTGAGCTGACACATATGAACTCTATTTTCCAAGAATTTCATATTTAATACTGACAAAATTAATTCACTTAATAATTCAAAATTAATGTTGAAAGTTTTAATATGTTATTAAAATTTAATAAATAGAGTGTTCCCTCTTAAGAGGTTAAAAAAATTAAATCTAAGGAAATAACCAGATCAACGGTTGTGCAAGGGGGTGATTTGGAGTGAATCGCGCTAGAACGCAAGATTTTTTACCCAAAGAAGGGTACTCGCTAAATATGGCTGTGTCGAAGCAGGGCTGACTCACCGCTACAGTGAAAAACAAAATAATTATCTGCATTTGCCGTATTCGACCCTGAGTCCTTGGAGTTAGTAGTGCAGTGCCTTACTACTGATACAATGATAATTGATTAATAGATACAATGTTACCTCATTTGAACTGTATCTTACAGTATATAAAAAATCTCTGGTTACATCTCTAGGGAGCGGCATTATTCTCGAAAAGAAAAAACTACTATCTTTTCAAAATTAAGTCCTTAGAATCGCAGTTAATGCTCCTTGGTTCATAAGAAAGGTCCACTCTCAGTTGCCGACAGTTAAAGGAGCAGTGACCTACAACCTGGGAAACCCAACCTCAACCCGAAGACTAAAGCCCAGACTGCTCCAGGACATTCTGTTTTAAATTTTAATAAATATAAAATTAATTCATAGTCACACTACCATTATTTTACTTTTTATTATTACTCATTATTATTTTTTTTCTATTTTATTTTCTCGTCCCTTTTTCAACTTAACTTGTTTCTTTTTATTATTGGAGGGCAATTGTTTGTTTTATTTAAGTGTACCACTATCATTATTTTTTGTTATTAATTTTACTTTCCTCTTTTATTAAGAAGCATTACTCTTATCTATTTATTTATTTTTTCTTCTTTTAATAACAACATTGTATATAGTTAGGGGTGTCTTTTGTACGAGACTATACCCCTCCCCTCCATAACCAACTGTTAAAAAACTATAACGGTTATATCAACCATGTAAGTTCCATACCAGGCCGGTCTCGTATAAACTACAATTAAAAAAAAATAAAAATAGTTACATCTGTACAATATGCGATTCAAGAATACCTAAAATGGTCCTCCTGACATAATCATACATTCACAAATTATAAAATAACCATTGAAGACGATGAAAGTTTTGATTATTATAAAAAATGAGTTAAAAACGTAAATCTGATTCTTATCGATGTGTAGCCACGGTGACAAATAAATATATTATGTAAGCAGAAGACAAAACAGAATTTATGTAAATTGATAGATACAAAATATAGTTAATTTTCTAAACAAAGTTTCCCCTGAGCTAGTTGATAATGTCAGTTGCCCCGCCCGCCTGAACTGAAGACAATGAAGTCGGAACGCAGATAGGTAGGCAGCAGGATGAGTCTGAATATCCATTCACATTCAGAATATATCTAAATGAGATAATCTCATTGCGGTTTTTATCTTATTAGAGTAAAAAGTTGCTGATTTTATTCTTCTATTTTCGTTTACCAAGAGGGCCAGAACAAAGAGAGCGCCCAGTGTTGTGGAATTTTTAGGGCGAGAAATTTAGAGAATAATTTTACTTTTAGAACTATTATTTCCATTATAATCAAGTCAATAAAGTCGGTTAATGTTCCGCGTATTATGTGATAAATATAAAACCTAAAATAGTGTTGAATTTCATTCCAGGGTTAGGGGAGGGTACGTGAAAGAATGGGCGGTGAAATTAAACTTGCTGCCCACGGTGACTTACAACCCTTGATCAAGAAAAATTTATGGACCTAGCTCAGTTAATAGATTTTATTTTTATTTACCTTGTATTTATATTTATATGGGGAGCGCGGTAAGACATGATGTTACTAACTCAAAGGACCCGGATTTGAATCCGACTGGGGAGAAAATTGTTTTCTGTTTCACTGTAGCCGTGTGTCAACCCTGTGGGTTCTGTAGACCTCCTTGTGTCCACCAAGCCTCATAAATTGGGTACTCTTAATTAGATAAAAATCTGGCGGTCGAGCGTGATTCTGACGTAATCATCTCCCTGCACAACCGTTGCTCTAGTACTTACAAAGTACTGCACTCCCTTAAACCCTTGATAGATTGTAGCGCTACAGATTTTAATTAATGTTTTGTGTTTATATTACTTTGATATTATTTAATTAGTATTACTATTATATTACTTTACTTATTTTTACTGATTTCACATTTATTTATTGTTATTTTACTATTTTATTTATTATATATCTTTTTTTATTTTGTCATTTATACATGGTACGATTGTACACTTGGGGCAGTAATATCCATTACTCTAAATTTTGGCAGTTTGTATCAATATTCGTAAATAATTAAAATTTTCAGAATTTATGATGAGGTGTAGATAGTTGACCGTAGATTAATGATTGGAGAAGCTTGTCGGGGGGTGCGGTCAGGTCAAAACGTCGGCATAAAATAAATAAATATGGTTTTGTTTATTTATGTTGTTCTTTGCTGACCGCACCCCCCGACAAACTTCTCCAAGGAGAGCCTACCTTCTACGCCACAACCCCTGATGAAGACCTGAAACTCAGGTCGAAACGTCGGCATAAAATAAATAAATATGGTTTTGTTTATTTATTTTGTTCTTTGCTGACCGCACCCCCAGAATTTAATTATTGCTTAGTTATAGATGATATATTTCGTTTTTTATTTGATTCATCTATTTTTTTTTTATTATCTATTATTTATCTAACTACGTTTATTCGAAACGTGCACATCTTACTTTATCATTGTTATTATTTATTGGCTTTATCTATCTTATGTATAATTGGTATATGTATAGATTTGTTGTTTACTTGAAAAAACAACATATATTGAATATGCTGAATTTCTTTACCTTTGAGTTTGGCAGATTCCATCATTTCAATTAATTGTTGTTGTTTTTTCAAGTAAACAACAAATCCATAAAAAGTTAATAAGCATTAAGCCAACTGGTCCAACAGTATGTGGGGAGGATTATGTTAAGACTAATCTTTCTAATTTAGGTTGTAAAGATGGTCCAAGTACAGAAGTCAGCGTTGGATGTTATAGAATCTCCGGGTTCACTAAGTTTTCATTTTTGCATTCATTTGTAATAGTTAATCATGCATACCCGAACTCTTTGCAGACCTAAGACCAAATATAAAAGTATTTCTTTTCTTTTATACGATCAAATACATAAAAATATCTTTTACAACAAGAATTAATTAAATAAAATTACTCAACTATGATTTGTTATTTCAATGTCTCATAGTGGTATTTTGGTATTTATTAACACCTCTTAATTACTGAGATCTATCTTCGGTATAATTAATTAGTGTGATATTGAGTATTAAGTCTAATTATTGTAGGGCTCCTGGAATCAGTACTATATTGTTTCTCAGTACTCCAAGTCCCTTCTAATTAATGGACATTCATCCAAGACCTTTGGTGATTATTAAATATTATAATTGATTTAAAAATTAAATATTTTATAAATGAATCGGGAATCATCAATCTGTAAAATTATAAAATGTAATATAAAACATCATTCAAAGTAGAGCAAAGTCAGTAAAATATAATCCATAATAGAGTCATTTGAGTTCAACTGTGCCCGAAATACAATTTTTAAAAAAACATCATTTCATAATAAAATAACCGAAAATAGTAGTTCAGTAGTTACCGCATTTATTTTCGGAAAAGTATATCTCAGTAATCATTAGACATGTGAATATACAATTTTTACAAAAAAAAATCCCTTTCTTCACTCCAAATTGTGATTACTTTAATGAAAACTATGTAAAAGTAATATCTGATTTCCGTTAACTTCTAATTCTATGTTCAATAAAATCCTAAAGGGGCGATATAAAAAAAAAAATATCTTGCAAATATAAAATAAATAACAAATGTTTGTATGGATACATACAAACACAAACGCGGACGCACACACACGTTTATATCCAGTAAACATACGACTGAGACAGGGATTGGGGCCTTTTATCATTATTAATTATGCTTAGAATCCAGTCAAAGATGGCAATCATATCTGTTGAAAAACTTGGCACTTTAAGGCAACTAATAAGAATGAATACTTTTTCAAAAGAATAAAATGATTTTGACAACAGGAAGTTTTATTTTTTTTTTTATATAAAATTGAATTCATTTAAAATAAAATATTATATAATACAAATATGTTAAATTTGTTATTGCAACAAAATTTAGAATTCATTGATAATCTGATAGATTAGGATTATTTATTTAAAGGAGATATGATGGAATAAACTTAGCAACTTCAATAATATATTCTATTCACCGACCGAGTATGGAATAGACAGCCCCCGGAGAGGTGGAGATTTAATTGTCGACCGATGTCACCAGATGGTCTATGGTTGTTCGGTCTGCAAAATAAGACTCTAAAGACTTTGCATGACTGTAACTTATTAATAGTACAAGAGCAGGGAAAAAAAAAAAACAGTTAGGTCACCCTAATTTTTTATTACTTTAATGAAACGTATGGAACAAAGAATGGTGACTGTTTCAAGACGTTAAAAAAAATCAATTTTTCATTCGTAGTTCCATAACTTTAAAACAATTTATTGAAATAAGAAAATCTAATAGAAAATCATTTAAAGTAGATTAAATTCACTAAAATATGAACCCTTATAGAGCCGTTTACATTCATTAGTAATTGTTTTTCTTTCTTGATTGTTTATCGAGTGGGCAGTGTGATCTCAACAATATTACTACTTTTCTCATATCTTATCAATATTTTTAATATTTTTTTCTTGTAATTTTATATATATGTAACCCGTAAAACTAAATCAAAGATTGACTTTTCTTTTTTATTTTTCAGGTATGAACACTTAATTCCCTCGAATGTAAGGTAATTTTAGCATATACTCAATATATCATAATTTGTATATTTAAAGAGATCATAGAGCATACAGCAATGCTGTTTTTCATGAGATTACAAAAACTCCATCAAAAAAGCAGGTGCAAACTGAATAAAATTCCATCATACCTAAATGTTATTCATATAAATCATTAGCTAATTTAATAATTGACAAAATTATTAATTAAATAAAAATTAACTTTTTTTCAAATAAATACTAACTATAATGACTAATAAAGCCCTGTGGCAATTATCTATAATTTTCTTAAAATTTTGGTTTCATTGACCTTTTTCGTGCTGAAAAGTGTAGTTTGATCCTAGCTATGCCTTTGGTTCTAAAACTGGATTACTAAACTAAAAATTGACATGTTATTTAATTCCTGAAAGCGAAAACAACATGGCTCGACAAACAAAAATATGATTTGATAATTTTGGCTAATCTATATGTTTTCGGTGTGCTGAAACCCAAAATGAACTCCGTTTTCTTCCTTCACGAACAGTAAGTATGTGTTAATGACTTATCTTTCCAAAATTATCAGAACATTTGAATTCGGTCAATATACGATATACAATCAAAAGTTTCCAGTATTCCGTTTTCTTCCATCACGAACAGATTTTTCTCAAATTCATTATACGACAGTTTTGTAGGCGAATAATCAAGAAAATCTCCGATGGTAATCAACCGATCAACTTCAAATTTTTTGAGTTTCGAAAGGACTTAATGAAATGCCCAATACAAAACATCGTCCCTACTAGTTTAATTTGAACTTGTGTTAAGTGACTAATATTTCCGAAGGGATAAGAACATTTGAATTCCATCAATATACGCTGTACACGAGTGTTAGGTATTTCAAGTTAGGAAAATGAGCAAACTCTCTAGGGCAAGTGAGAAATAATATAAACTTTTTAAAATTTTATTTGATAATTTCATTTACCGAAACTCTTAGTTTCTATATTTTTCTTCTTATTTGTTTATATTTATAACTTAGGTGCGCTTTAACAAAATTCATATGTTTTGGTACTTTTAGAAAAAAGAATTTTCCGTCCTTCTTATGATAAATCTGAAGGCATTAAAAAATTCACTTAACCCATTTATAAACAGTTTCAAGTTCATTGGCTTATATCTTAAATTCGAATGGAACTACTAGGGTCCGATGTTTTGCATTTGGTATTATAAAGTCCCTTTGGTACTATAAAAATTTGAAGTTGATCGGCTGATTACGGTGGTATGAAAGATTTTTTCAATTATTGTGCTACAAAATTGATACTACACATCATGAATTTGAGAAAAGTCAGTTCGTGTTGTAAGAAAACGGAGTAAATTTTTTCAGTTTAAGCACACCTAAAATATACAGACCAGCCAAATTTTCAAATTTTATTATTTTTTGTTTTAATATCTTTATTGAAAGTTATAACTGTATATTACATAATACATTCAGTAAATATGACCTTAGTTAAAATTGAGTTTTAAAGCCTTATAGAGCAACTACCCATTGGAAGCACTCTAATGACATTTTACATTAGCTGGTCTCGTGGACATCTTCTTTTCAGGCTATTTTATTTTTAAAATTCCATTTTGTAGATCTAGCACCTAATTGTTCAATAATGGACAGAACTTCATCCGTAGTCTTCCGATTAGTAATCTTCCTCCGCGTAGTCTATTCTTCAGCTTGTAAGGTTTAGTGTAAATTATTTAATAACTAATAATTGTGAATATTTTAATTTATTGATATTACATCATGATCAAACCTCACCTTGAATTTTAAAATATATAGATTTATAGAAATGTGTAGTGATATATTGACCCATGATGATTTTTATTCATTTGGTACCTCATTGTCATTCATATGAGACTTTTTCACAAAATATATGTATTTTTTAAAAATTTATATTTCTATAATAAGAAATAATATTTATGCATAGTTAATCTCCCGTCGTAATTAAATCATTTATGTTTGGGATTACTGGAAATGTCAACCATCTACATTTCCTTATGTATAATGGGGGTATTTACTATTGAAATCACATCCTACATTAAATCATCGTGATAGTTAGTTATTGATATATTTAAGTTTAAAATATTTGGTCATTAATGCTTTTGATTTTTTTTCATAGTTATAAAAAGAGTTATATCATAGCTCGATAAAGGTTTTTTTTTTTCTAATACTGTTGTACCCGTTATAAGTAAATATTTTCAAGATAAGATTAAATGAGATGTTATAACGAGGTGTTAGCGAATAGTAAGAGGTACAACGTTACAGAGGGCCAGGACAACTGTTATACATGATGAATTCCAGCTTCTCTCTGTGCCGGAGTACATAGGCCGGAGGCACATCAAATTTTTTGATGGACCAAAGGTCTGTGCCAACCCGCTGTTCATCGCCCCTCCATCAAGACCTGGGAGGTGGCAAGGAACTATCCCCTTGGTGGGTGTACTCGCCGAGGAAAGGGGTTTGGGCTCTACAGTCTAAACCTACCATAATTCACCAACAGCAAAGCGGACCCTCCCCTCTCAACATTCAACTGAAGTGCATATAGGCGCCTACTCTCCGTACACAAATTCACCTTATAATACCTCAGGGTAAAAGAAGGGTTGAGCACTTATTCTATATTCGTACGTGTTACTCAATATTTTAATCCATAGGGAGGTGCAAAACAAAACCAGATTTTGGGGGTGGAACAAAAAAAAAAAAAATACCTGTGCCGCTACAAGATATAATTTTGAAGTTAATATCGTTCTTGATCAATGTGTTACTTTAAACATAAGGTAGTGTACTTTGTTAGGAGTAAAAGCTATTTTCTTGAATAAAAGCTAAAGAAAGAGGGGATTTTCTCATGGTCACGTTTAATTGAAAGGCTTTTCCCAATTTGGAGCAACCATTTTATATAGTCTGTTTATGCTCCGGAAAGATAAACGCACAGGGTTGATTTACGGCTAAAGTGAAAGAATAAATAATCATCTCTCACAGCCACATACGAAAGATAGTAACATCATGCTGAGGGGGCTGACCGTAGCTCAGGTGGTTAGGCGCCGCTCTATCAATCTGAGACCTGCGGGCGGCCCCGGTTTGAATCTAGTCTGGGTTGTTGACTTTTTTCATTGAGTAGCGGTCCCAAAAATCCCCACGAGATCTTCACACTATAGCGAGTATCGCAGTCTTTTGAAAAAAAAAATATTGATATAGAGCTATAATTTAACTCTCACTAAAACTACACTCTGCGTGCTTTATCATGGATCATTAAAAAGTAATACAACTTGAATATAGTTAATTTCATCGTTCTTGCACTAGATGACTTGTTATTTGAATTGATTAAAAGTACGAAATTTCAACAGGAACAGTGAGCCAAATGAATAATTTAGTTTATAGGAGTATTATTGAGCTAATATAGTTGTCTTAATCTTTATTTTTCTGCAATTGCGTACCATAAAGTAGTGAGCAGGATTGCCGGTAGAGGTTTCTAGTGAGAGGTGTTCCGAATAAACGCTCCACTCTACTGGAGGGTACTTGAGAAAGAGCCGAGTAAGGTAGAGTGCTCTGAATCCGTAAATCTGGGTCCTCGTAGCGTTTATTACCGGGCTCTCAGAGAACCATCCGCATCGGATGCTCCAATCTCTGCAGCAATTGCTGAATTTTAATGATTTAGTGGGACCAAGCTATTGCTGTACGTGATATTGGATAGGGTGTGTGGAGATGTATAATTTTTGCACGTTTTATCAACCTAGTACTAGGCAAACAAGAGAAATATTTTAAACATAATATAATATTTGTATGCAGATCTCAACTGTTTTGTGACTACATCGACCGTTTATTAAACTTAAAAGTGTTAGTAAATCATATTTGTTTCTGCATATCACAAATAGGTCTCTCCTTAAGGTTTAAATCATTGTTTCTGCGTCGCCTGTTTCAATGTTATTAAACATCTTTTTTGAGTAATTTTAGAAACATTGACGAGAATGCAGAGTAATTTTCTTTTAGTTTCATTTGATTCCCTTTACACTTCTCTCGCCCCAAATTATGGAAATGGGAGGAGGTGAAGCGTGGTCTGATAAAGTGATCACCCATATCGAGCGGTCACCCATCCAAGTGCTGAACCAAGCTCGACACGATTGGAACTGTTACAGGATACTAAAAACACTAATGATTTCAGAAATGAAAGGCAACTTCAGCGTTATAGTGAACTGAAATAGGGAGTTATAAATTAATAATGAATTATAAAATAATGTATTTGGATGGATTCAATTTACCTTTTTTTTTCTTAAAAGAAAAAAGACGGTGAGAAGAAGTTAACCAATGACTGTGGGTGGATAGATTTTGATTTCAAAAGGGCCACAGTATGTTCTGATGTGTATAATCATCAAATCTTAAAGTATTATTAGTATCTTAAATATATTTTTTTTATCTGTAACGCTACAACCGATGAAGGATGCAGTACTTTGTAAGACCATCGGTTGTACATGGAGGTGACTTGGTCAGAATTACGCTCCTAACTATATAAATTAGAAAAATTTTAAATATTAAATTTCGCAAATATTGGTTCATAGCAAGTATGCGTATAGAGTTGTATATCATCGTAGATTTTAAAATAAATTTGTTTTCACACAAGGGGTGTGGTGTGCCAGTGCCGGGCCGTGTATTTAGTTTTTTACCAAGAGACCCATGAACAATGAATGGATTTCAATTTTTATTCTTTTTTGAGGTGTATACAGTTGACCATAGATTACTGATGTGAGAATTTGCGGTCAGCAAAGGAACAACATCTATAAGCAACATATTGTTTATCTATGTTTTGTTTTTTTTGCCAACCGTACCCCCCGACCATCTTATCCAATCAATTTATTCTTTTTTAATGAGTTTCTTATCCCCAGTAGTAAAATCTTTACTCAAACGTCGCCATTTTTTTTTTTGTTTGAATATTCTCCCTCTAACTTACAAGTTATTTCTGTAAAATATTTCATGATTAATTCACTTTCCCAACCAACTTCAGGATGTGTATAAGATTACTCAAACTTGAGGAAATCGAGCAGTAGTGCAAAAAGACAAAAACGATTAAAACACGTTCAATTGCCTTTCTGAACCATTTCTATTTAGAAATATACGGAGATACCGATTTTCCTAAATCCCTCTGTACTAGAATGGTTTCTGTAAGTGTATATATTTTTCTAAATTCGACTTAGATAGAAGAAGTTTGCCAATTATTTTGGGGGAGCCGATGCTGTTTTGAGACTGAGTAACGGTAGGATCTAAAAGAGCGACAGGGAGATAAATAGGGTCGTTTGGAGCCAGCGGAGACCGGATTAACAACTGGATGCAAATGAGCGGCTGTAGACGGCTGCGGGGACTTGTTGCCAACAGCCTTTGTAGTCTGTACCTCCAGCCGCCCTCCTCATATATTATGTATTATTACTAGAGCATTTTCGGCAAAAATCGAACAAATTGTTAATAATAAATGATTTTTTGTTTATTCAACTACTAAATGAAGGATAAGTATAAATATTTTTGTAAAACTTGAATCTAACTTTGCACCGTTCAAGATCCTCTGATAAGAAAAAAGTAAACGTCCACCGTTGTATTACGATTATTTAATAAGTACTTAATGAACTTATAGTACAAGAGTCCATGAGTTATTTCACCCCAATTTTTTATTACTTTATTGAAAACTATGCATAAATTATAGTCAAAATTGATGAGTCTGCCAAGTATAGGAACGGAGAATAAAAAAGGTGGCTGTTTCAAAACGTTAATTTTTCATTCGGATCATATCGTTAAAACTACCGACTGCACTAGAAAACCTAAGATAACGTCATTTAAAGTAGAGTAAATGTGCTAAAATATGAGCCCTGAGATATAGATTTTTAAAAAGCAACATTTCATAAAAATGTTGTATGGGACGAACTAAAACATCAGTAGTTAGTGAATTTATTTTGAAAAATCTATATTTCAAAAACCATTTGACTTACAGATGTCTGTTAGCAATCAAATTAAGGCTAGTTTAATGAGCTATGAAATAGTTTAATACGTTTATCGTCGTAGGAGTTGAAATTTTTCATGATATTTGCTAAAGTAAATTGATTTACAGTTGTTCGAAAAAATTTTCATTTGCCAAATGTCATAACTACTACCCCTACGAAGATACGTGTCATGAACTACTTTATAGTAAGTTAAATTTTCTTTATTTTGAGTGTTGGCAGACATGTCTTATGGTTCTAGAGATATATTTTTTCAAAAATCAGACATTCCGAACAACTAGAATTAAACATTTTGTCAAATATCATGAAAATTACTACTCCTACAAAGATAGACGTTATAAACTATTTTATAGTAAATTGAACTAGAACTAACCAACTACTTCAATTTCAGTGCTGCAGTTATTTGTACGTTTTTCATAAATTAAACTTAAAATAAATCAATTTATTTTAGCAAATAGAACGTCATATACTACTTAATAGTCCATTAAATTTAATTTAATTTGAGTGCTAATAGACATTTATACGTCACTTACATGAGTTACAGATTTCTCAAAATAAATTCACCAAAATTTTATGGAATGTAGGTTTTTACAAAGCTATATCTCGAGAACTATTGATTGTAAATAACTCTATAAGGGCTTATATTTTAGCACATTTACCCTACTTTAAATGACGTTCTCTTAGGTCTTCTCGTATTGGTGGTAGTTTTAAAGATTTAGAGCTCAGAATGAAAAATTAACTTTGTATAACTGTTTTGAAACAGCTGTCATTTTTTATTCTCCCTACCTATAGTTGGCAGACTCATCAATTTTGACTAGTAATAATGCATAGTTATTTCATTAAAGTAATCAAATATTGGGATGAAATAACTGCCTTTCTTTCTTTCCGGATCTTGTACTATTAATAAGTTACAGTTATGGAAAGTCTTTAGAGTCTTACCATACATCAACAGACCATCCGGTGACATCGGTCGACAATTTAATCTCCACCTCTCCGGGGGCTGATTCGATTCTCGGTCGTTGAATAGAATAGATTATTGAAGTTGCATAGTTTATTCAATCATATCTCCTTTAAAAAACAATAATTAATCCTAGTCTATCAAAAATCGATGAATTCTATAATTTTTGCAATGATAAATTTAACGTATTTGTATTATATGATATATATATTTTTAAATTGAATTCAATTCTATATATATGAAAAAAAAACTTCCTCGTGTCAAAATCGTTTTATTCTTTTGGAAAAGTATTCATTCTAAATACTTGCTTCAAAGTGCCAAATTTTCAACAGATATTATTTCCGTCTTTGACTGGATTCTAAGCACGATTAATAATGATAAAAAGGCCCCGATCCCTGTCTCAGTCGAATGTTTACTGGATATAAACGTGTGTGTGCGTCCGCGTTTGAGTTTGTATGTATCCTTTGCATACATGTATTATTCTAGGAATTTATTTATTTTATTTTTGTTTTGTTTTTTTAAATCGCTCCTTCAGTATTTTATTGAACATAGAATTAGAATTTAACGCAAATGAGATATTCATTTATACAAGAGTCAGTCACAAGCTACTTTTGTTTCATATTTATGATTTGTTCGAGTTAAAATTCTTTTATTTATTTTCACTTATTAATAACTTTGTGATTAAGAACAAACCTGTACTTATGAACTATCAGGAGTTCAAGGGTTGTACAAGGAGGTGATATACCCTATATTTATTCCAATTAAGGGCACTTTCAAGAGGCTGGATGTGCCAAAGAAGGGCTTCCGAATCCACAGGGTTGACTCACAGCCAAAGTTGCAAAAGAAATAATTATTTGTCACACCCCAATTCAATCTTGGCTTCGGGAGATAGTAATACAACGTATATATCACTAAGTTATTCCTTTCCTGATAACTTTATTAAAGCGCATATTATTTCTTAAATGTATTTATTCTATTTGCTTTCGCAAAGCAAAGATTTTGAGCAATAAAATTATTATTTCTCATAAATATTATTATCTCTTTCTGCGTTGTGGAGTTATTACCAACTCCGGACTGCTAATTAAAGGTTACAAAACTGTCCTAATCAACGTTGCAATGATGGGGTTTATTTTACGAGATCACCATGAAATAAATCTTAGCTAATACAGTTGGTGAAGACTAAGATAGTTCCAAGATTGTAAAAACCTCATTGAAATTTTAATTAAAAATATATGTGGTTCTTTAATTGATTTTTAAATTTATGACTGAACATTTTTTAAATGATCACAGTTTGGCTGGATTAATGGTTCGTAAAAATCACTTGAAAGGCAAAACAAAAATAACTGAGTTTAACGGGTTTATAAATGTTAAGTCTCATATTATTTAATCTGTTATTTTTTTTAATATTAGATTTTAATTTCTATAGTCCTTTAAAATAAAAAAAATTGAAAAAATTATCATCAATAGGGTGTGCAATGTATAATCTTTAATTTTTTTATTTGAAACATATATTACAACATCAGCGTTTTTATTTTCTTCAGGGTCAGAATCTTTCCTTATTTATGGCAAACACATCCGTATTGATAACAAACAATTTTAATATATATTGTTATAAAATAATTTTCTCGTTAATTTAAAACTTAAAAGAGGATGTAAAATGTTTAAATTAAGGACAGTCCAAAAGAATGATAAAAATGGATATTAAAAATCACTTATGAATTAATAATAATGTGTTTTGACTAAAAGGAGTAGTCAGAGTTTGGTAAGAATTAACTATAGGTTTTATCTACAGCAAAAATATTAAATAAATTTTCGTAAGACTGATCTACATGTTATAAGGCCTATCTGGACATACGGAGTTGAGCTTTGGGCTTTAAGCTCCACTAAACCATCGATTCCACTCAAATCCAATCCTTAAAATCCAAAATACTTCGTAAAATCCTAAATGATCCTAACTTTGTCACAAATGAAGTCATCCATCAGGATCTTAATGTTCAATATGTTGCCGATTTGCCCAGAATCAGATTAGAATCGTTCCATGATAAACTCCCTAACCACCCCAACCAACTCGTTTCTAACCTGGCTTCTCCATCATTACCTAATAATCCTCCTAGGCGTCTGAAAAGAAGATGGCCTCAAGATATTCTCCTCTAGAAATGTTATTGGAGTTCTATCAATGTGTAGATTCTCGACATGGTTGTGGCATGTCTATATATCACTGCAAATTTACTTGGTGAATATACTTTTATACAATTCTAAGTAAAAATAAATAAATAAAAAAAAATTCGTATACAATAGGAAGAGTTTAGATGCGACAGCGAACTTTAAATTACTTTCGTAAGGTGAATTATTTTGTTCCACGCCTCTATTTCCTTACTAAATGAGATTAAATTCGTTTGCATTGGCAATATTAAAATTTGTAACCAGCTTTTTGGGGAAATAAGCTTTTGTATTTGCCTAACAGCGGAGGAATGTATACTTCCATGTAGAACAGAAGAGAATTCTATAGGTAAGGTAGAATAATGGTGTTAGCAAGATTTATGGGAGAGGAACGCGGTGGGAAGAATAAAGACTTGCTTAAACAGCTGCGCCGTGAAATGAGTTGTGATAGCACGAAACCAAAGTGTGAAAAGGTTCAAAAATAAAATTTTCTAAATTGCCTCGTAACGTTTTACGTATCTTAAAGCTGCCTGCGCCTAATGAATAAATAATAATGGAAGTTTATAGTAATCTGGGCATTAACGTTTTCTCAGAAATCCATGGAGGTTATTAAACTGTGATAGAGCAATAATCCACAACTTATGATAATTATGTGCCCTACGTGATATTTCACTGGATGCCTATACGAGAAAAAGATTAATATCAAGAGTTTATGTAAATTAGAAGAAGATATCACATTATAGAGCAAATTAATTTAGTAAATGAGTATTTGCAGATATTACAGTAAATTATTATATAGATATACTCTTTAAAAAGTGCTATAAAAAATGACTGATATTATATTTTCATATCATTGACTTGTTTAGATCGATAACTAATGAAATCGAAATGAGCCTACGATAGGAAATTACTCATGTTAATATTTTAGTATGTATTTAATCTATTACAGTGTATTCATACTTTTATAAAGGTTTATGAATTCAGATTAAAATAATCAAAGAATTCAAAACTTTTCGTAAAATGTTTACTAATATTTTTTCATAAAAAAAAAAAAAAACCTTATGTTTTTGTTTTAAAAAGATTCCTTTTGTTTCCAAATTTTCATCAAATTCGTTTTACTATTTTCGAGGACAAATATCCAATTGTTTTGAGATCATCTTTCTAGTAAAAATCCGAAAATCGTTTAAAAACATTTTATTTTAATTTTTGATAAATAAAACATGTATTTTAGCTACTAAAAAAATAAATAAAAAAGTACTATAAGTATTAATAATATCTTATAGAAAAAAATAACCTTTGTGCTAAAAAGATATTTGAACATGAATTAAAAAATGAAATAGGTAATGACATTTCTCGCGCTATGAAAAAAAAAAGGAAACATTATTATTATTTTATAATATTCTGGCGAGAGTTAAAAAAAAATATGTACAAAGTTATAATACATACTTGACCAAATCGACTTGCAAAATGTTAATAGTTAACTAAGATTCTATATATTCTAATTCTAATAGTTTCTAGTTCTGCCGTGAGGTATAACTGTACTTCATGGTTAATATATTTAATTATATATGAATAATTTATTTACGTTTTTATTTCATTTTATTAGAGTGCTGCCAATAGGTAGTTTCTCTACACGCCTGTAACACTCCAATTTAACCGAGATCAGATTTACTAAATGCATTATAATGTACTGTTGTAAATAGCAAAAAATAAATATTTAAAAAAAATCATTTTATTGTATGACATACGATTATAATATCAGTATTCATTAACTGATTAGTATTAGTGTCCTACGGTTTTAATATTTTTTTCTTTGTCCATCTTGTTTCCTCATTGCTGGTGCTTTAGAAATGTCATTTACTGTGTACACAATTATCTGGATTGACTTTTGACATCGTTTTAGCTTTGTGTAGATGACATATTGATAGCTGACAGTAGATAGCATTCTTTCTAATCAAGAATATTAATAAGTAATATTATATAAAAAGTATTAACCTATCAGGTTTAATAACGTTCCAATATTGGGTGGCATTAATGATACTCGTAATTCTAATTAGGCTATATTTTACCTCCGAGTCAAGTACAAACTACATGTTTAGATAATATGCTAAGAAAATGATATAATAAAAACATCCAGTCTAATAGGAGAGTGAAAATAATACAATTTATAAATTTAAAAAAAAAATTAAACTTCAAAAAATAAATATTTGAATTTAAAATTTTATTGAATTTGTTTCTTTTATTATTGGTCAATAATTTGGAAATCTTTGGATGAATAACTAACAGATATTAACCTACACTAGTTGATTATGATTATTATTATAATCTCTTACATAGGTAATATTTAACTAAAAACTTAAAGCTCAGCAAATATTTAAGTGGATACACGAATAGAATATACACGCGTACAAGAAAATAAATATAAGAAGTGATTAAAATGATAATTGATAAATATATAAACAGAAATAAATATGAAAAAATGGAAATTTATAAAGTCTCATATGTAGGTACTTTTATTTTCAATTATAATAAAAAAATTGTAAAATGTTTTTGAGTAAATGAGCAGACATTTTTTTTTTTTTACAGAGGGCATTATGTTCTACGAAAAAAAATTGTAAAACTTATAATATTATAAAAATTAGACTCTTCCGAAAAATAAATATGACAGAAAATAATATACAAACATATCAAAAAGGCGGTACGAACCCAACACAAATAATTGACTGATAGAAAGATTAAGAAGCCTACGTAATTAAAACAAACCATAAAAAAAACAAAAGTACATTGACATTTAAATATGTTGCAAATTCATAACGAATTCTATAATATCGCCAAAATTTTATTATGTTGTAAAAAATGGAAAAGAAGGAACCCAGTTAGACCCATTTATCATTCCCAACTTCCCCAACGAAGTTTTAAAATATATAGCAAATATATTATACTTCAACAACTAAAGTTATTAAAGATTCCTTTGAATTTAAACATGAAATAACTAATATAAAGTGTCGTACCCAACAGTTAAATATCTCAAATTACTGTATTGGAAATATATATCTTAATAAGGTGGTACTTACCGTTATTGGCTCGGGGGCCTCTTGTGCGTCCTTTATTTAAAAGGACAGTCCTTTATTCTACTGCTTTGTGCTCTCTAACTTCGTTTATTATCTAAAATAAATGTCTTGTACTTAATTTTGTAAAATAGAGGTAAAGTTAATTTTTTTAAATAATGTATTAGACAAGTTAGTTTCGTGTGCGCTGTCATTTGAACTAAAACACGGATCTAACTTGATCTAAATCGATTTGGATATTTAGGTAAACTCTATATAACTAATCTCTGTTGAACGATGTTAATTTAATAAGTTATTTATTCAAATTTTATTTTATTTATTAATGTTTTATTTTCATTATTTTCTAAAGGAGCTATTAATATAAAAGTTTGACCGTTATCGCTTAACTCCTCCGTAATTTCGCATCCCTTCAGCGGAAGTGTATAATGA
>NW_027114160.1:0-1025 GCF_000696795.3 Halyomorpha halys
TTCGGGTTCCCTAACTCATTTTTATTTTTTTTTTCCTTATTGAAAACCTTACAGTTGTTCATTTTCTGAAATGAAAGACTAATTCACAACAAATGTAGCATAATTCAGCGATAACGAAAAAGGAATATGGTTCATTTTTCTTTCAATGCGTTTTTTCAAACCACATTATCTGATGAAAGACAACGTGGGACGAAACGTAAGTGTTTTATAAGTTTTGGGTACCTTTATTTGACTTTCACACGGACTATTTCCCTTCAATTATGTGCAGTAAATTAATCATCCAATCAATTCGTGTGTGTAGGTTCGTAGAATAATTACTATTATCTATTGGCCAAGAATATTATTAAACAAAACCGAATTATAAAATAAAAGTTTTTTAGAAAAATTCTTTATTTTGAATCACTAGCATCAAGTGAATATAGAGGAATATTATTTTTTCCAGAGATGCTATCCTCTTATCTATTGAAAGAGAGAGTTTTTATGACTGTTTTATGCCCCTGCGAACCTTTAAGAAAATTACTTCATCCTAGTGGCTCTGACAATAAAATGGTTTATTTCTCTCCGAGGCTCCGTCAGATGATGTCATTCGGCCCCTAAGAATCAAGCCTCCTCGTAAAATCTGTAATTTTGATGTATGTGTTATCCATGTTTTCGATTCCATTTTAGATCCAATATTTATTTATGGAGTCTGGTCGTTGATCTTTACGATGATATAAGAACTTGATTGTGTTTTTCTAGATACGATCAAGAAAATCTGCTGCTTTTATTATGAAAAAAATAGAAATTAAGCATGTCAATTATTATTATTGTTGCCAGTAATTAATTATATTTTTTGTTTAAAAGTATTGTACATGAGTTTGGCAAAATGAATCTAAATACCTACTATAATATAATATTTTAACTTATTTCTGATTACCTGATCAAGCTGACTTTTGATTAAAATACAAGAACCCAATGACATTGCAAGATTATTGTTTTATTGAGTAAACTAAATATTGAATTTTTGCATTTATTTTAATATCAAC
>NW_027114160.1:4037-5186 GCF_000696795.3 Halyomorpha halys
AAAAAAAAGTTGTCATTTGTTCTTTTCGAAAAATCGCGCTCTATATTTCAACTCTTGTTTTGTAACAGGAACTGTTATTTCTTTTAATCCCTTAATGTTATTCTTGTAGATTATTGCAAGAGGTTATAACCAAGACATTGCTGAAGTTAGGCTGACAAGACTCCTACTGTCGTCACAGTAGCAGTGTAGGACAAGTACTCTGGCGAGAGCTGTTTACGACGGCCCATCACCACCAAGAGTGACAGTTAATAAATAAACTCAGCTCCTCCTGACGGCAGCTCCCAGCTTAAGTTTTAATGGTCTTTTGCACTTCCTCACCTGTACTCAACTCGTCAAGAACCACCTCTTGCCGGTCGTTTGTATAAACCGCTGTCTTCAAAAGATTTTTTTAAGCTCATCAAATATTTAATGTTGTACGCCTTTTATTTACTAGAATTTATTTTAATACTTTAATTTTATCCCCTGTTTTCACTACCACGTGATCACTTACATTAATGGAATTTCAATTCTTAAAAAATTTGTAATTAAAGTATTGCGAAAAATATTTGGAATAAATGAAAGTCAACTGGACCATAATTGAAGTAATAGCTCCATGGCGTCTGAAGCATTTGAATTTCATAAAACAAATAAAGATCAAATCACCAATAAATATATCAACACTGAAGCGAGAGGTAAGCCCAAAGAGGTTAACGCAAACGTTGATGGGAGGATCGTGTCAAGTCTGATCTAAAAGCTTTGGGTCTTGAAGGACAACCTACTAGTTAACTGAGACAGGGACGAAGCTTTCCACTTGGAATCTTTCAGTTCATTAGGCATTCTTTTTCTTCCCATTATTATGGGAATTTTCATCTAATCAAGTACTATATGCATTTAGGCCATGTAGGGTCTTGTTTCCACCGAATTTATAAAAACTTTCGATATGTAGATATTTTTATGGATATGGATCACCGAATTAAAAACGAGCGTAAAAGTTTATTTTTTTCCGCATACAGGGCGGCACCTAATTATTCAATATTTTATTTTTAATTTAATTTACTGTATCCACTGTTTAGTATAGGCGATAATGCACCCTATTTCCAACTGAAATGATTTCGTACTGCTTTCCTTATCTCAAACTCAAAAATGAATGTTTTGTAACTTACTCCTCTT
>NW_027114160.1:7826-8536 GCF_000696795.3 Halyomorpha halys
CAACTATTCCCAGTTTCGCGAGTTAAATTATCTTTTGAACCACCTTCAGTCTAGTTTCCGGCCAGGCTACTCCACTCAGTTTGTTCTTATTAAAATCTCCCAAGACCTTTACAGAGTCATAAACCAGTAGAAATTTACCATCCTTATTCTCCTTGATTTTTCCAAAGCCATTGATTCCGTTGACCAAAACATGCTCCTTTGTAAACTTCACAGTCTCTCTTTATCATTTAACACTCTTTTTTATTAAATCCTTCCTTACTCAAGGAATGACTCAATGTTGTCATTCCTAATAACCCTCCTTCTAGCTCCCTACCTCTTTTTAGAGGCGTACCTCAAGATTCTTTTTAAGAGCAGTAACTCAATTTAGGTATTTAGTGCCTAAGACGTAGCAGTATTTTTTTTTCGCTGAAATCAATCAGATTACGATGGAGTATACAAAAGTATACGATCAATATCATACGATATTCGGGCATGAATTTGATAATGAACGAGAATAGCAATAAATAGGAATAAAATAGTCTAAAATTAGCTATAGAATTCTGAATATATTAAATATGAAATTAAAGAAGGTTATCTCATAACAAAATACATTAAAAATACTGTTTATTACAAAAATGACACAAAAAAATGAATATAAATTATGCAGATATAATAAACAACGAATAATTATTTCAACCACTATAGGATCTATTTCATTCCAATAGGAGTTA
>NW_027114161.1:0-461 GCF_000696795.3 Halyomorpha halys
TAAATATATATACTCCATCATTTTTTATAACATAACTTGTAATCTCTGCATTCATTTTTTATTTGAAATAGGAGTTTTAGTTCAATGGTTATTTCGTAGCTTTGCAGAACATACCATTTTAGAAATATTTATATTAGAATTATTACAATAATTCTTTCTTTTGAGATATATAAGAATAAAACAGAAGTAATAGGTGGACCCCCAAGCTGGATTCTAATTGATTCTGCTGCTGTCACGAGGCAGTCAAAGTTGGTGCCTTAACTCCCTCAGCAGCAAGCAGCCCATCCCATATATACATTTATACCCTACCTTTTTTCATAATATAACTTTTAATTTCTACTCTCAGTATTTTCATTAACACACCTCAGTTACAAAGTTACAAAATGAGAAAGTTACATATAATTACAAAGTGAGAAAGTTAAAAATTAACAATTTACATTACATTACAAGTTACATTACAT
>NW_027114161.1:2496-4771 GCF_000696795.3 Halyomorpha halys
GTTATTTCTATAATATACGGTTATTTCATAGCTTTGCAGAACATACCCTATTAGAATTCATAGCTATACTGAGCATGCACTTTTGCATATGTTTATAGTAAAATTATTACAATAATTCTCGCCTTTGATATGTATAAAATAAAAAAAAAAAAAATCATCATAAATAATAGTTGGACACCCAAGCTGGATTCTAATTGATGCATACATATATTTATACCCCACCATTTTTCATAATATAACTTTTAATTTCTACTCTCAGTATTTTCATTAACACACCTCAGTTACAAAGTTACAAAATTTATCATATATATATATATACACCCCATCATTTGTTATAACATAACTTGTAATCTCTACATTCATTTTCATAGTTTTAGTTCAATGGTTATTTCGTAGCTTTGCAGAACATACCCTTTTAGAAATATTTATATTAGAATAATTTTATGTATATCATTATAAAGTATAAATACATTAAAAAAAAAATAGGCGTTTTAGTATGATGGTTAATTCATAGCTGTACTTTTGCATATCTATTTACACAATGCCATATCAATTTCTGCATATACATATATTTCACCATTTATTATAACTTAACTTGCAATCTATACTTTTAGTAGTTCCATGGAAACTCACCCCTTAGCTACAATGTAATACAAATTATATGTATAACATCTATTTTTCATGTGCACTAATTTTTTTTTTTTTCATTAGTAGTGCTTTATAAAATTATATTACAAAGATTTTATCATAACAGAGTTGGAGATTTATTTCAACGATAAATCAAATTACTTGCTCAATGATAAAATTTAATAATCAAATTTTGAGCAATAATTGCAATATCACTAAAAGAAAATATGTTCGAGACGTATAATAAATTTTTTTTTGTAGTAAAATAGTTGTTGCATTTCAATGATCATGTTATAAGCTTAGTTCAATGTGCATATTAATTATAGTAATTATCAGTAATTATTTCATTTTAACCAATAAACACCTCCTTGATCTTTAAAATAATAATATAATTTCAAGTCATCCATATAATGTAATAATAGCTGTATATATTAGTTTTTAGATATTTTCTTCATTAAATCCAAACAATCCCATATCAATTTTTTCATATATATGGATATATACCCCATTGTTCTTTATAACATATTTTAATCCTTTTGCTATAATAGAATTCAACAAGTTACTATTCACTCAGTACAATTACAAAATTTGTATTAAATTAGTTAGCTTTAATGTCAATAGTTCCATTATTACATACCTTTGAGCTGCATAATAAGCAAGAATATATTAATCAGAAATATTGTTCATTCCTCACTAGATTAATTTGTTTTTCATTTATGGTACTTTATAAAACGATATTCCAAGACTTTCCTTATTATGCAACAGTAGTTTTATTTCAACGATCATTTAATTAGCTATTTCAGTGATAAATTCATAATCAAATTTTCAGCTGCACAATAATAAATAAATTTCAAATCATCCATTGTAATGTAATAAGAGCATAGTAAGCAAAATTTTATTAATCTGACATATTGCTCAATCCGCACTATATCATTTTTTTTTTCATTTATGATGCTTTGTAAAACGAGATTCCAAAGCTTTTCTAATAACACAATAGTAGTTTTATTTCAACGATCATTTTATTAGTTTGCTCAATCTGCTCAATGATAAATTCATAATCAAATAATAATAAATTCATTACATTTCAATCCTTTTGCAATAACGGAATGTTACTAGTTAAACGAGTTAATATTCACATTTCACAATAACAAACTCTTATTAAGTTAATTAGATACACGTGAGCTGCATAATAAGCAAAAATATTATTATAAAGCTAAACTTTTTAATTATACTGTCACCTTAGCGTCAAAACACAACACGATTTCTGATTTGAACCGTTATAAATATGGCGTCTTTAAAGCCAGATTATTGTGAGCTCAGTGCTTACATATTACGTTAATGTTGAAAATAATAAAAAAAAAAGATTTTTTATTGAATATTGCTTAAAAAATATTTTAAAAAAATGTAATTACTATATAAAACGCTAAATATATCCAATTTAAAATATTCTGTGTATATAGTAACTCAATTCAAATGCGATGTAACATCCCTTTGAAAATAAAGTCTTCCTCGTGGATATTTATAAATTTTATGTGTTTGCTTATCGATTTTCTTCTTTTTTTTTTTTTAATAATTTATTTATTGATATTTACAACTGTATACATATATACACATCAAGTAAATTTGCTGTAAGTGATATTATGACATG
>NW_027114161.1:4821-5184 GCF_000696795.3 Halyomorpha halys
AGCGTCAAAACACAACACGATTTCTGATTTGAACCGTTATAAATATGGCGTCTTTAAAGCGAGATTATTGTGAGATCAGTGCTTACATATTACGTTCATGTTGAAAATAATAAAAAAAAAGATTTTTTATTGAATATTGCTTAAAAAATATTTTTAAAAAATATAATTACTATATAAAACGCTAAATATATCCAATTTAAAATATTCTGTGTATATAGTAACTCAATTCAAATGTGATGTAACATCCCTTTGAAAATAAAGTCTTCCTCGTGGATATTTATAAATTTTATGTGTTTGCTTATCGATTTTCTTCTTTTTTTTTTATAATAATTTATTTATTGATATTTACAACTGTATACATAT
>NW_027114161.1:5234-5783 GCF_000696795.3 Halyomorpha halys
AAGTCAACAATATAAAAAATAAATTAAATCGATATTATTCTAAATAGAGATATTTGTTGAGGGTATATGAAAACGTGAATAGGTTATTAATGCTCATTCCGTTCGTAATCGTAATTGCCAATTGACAGTCATATTTATTTCACGTCAGCACCAAGAAATCTTGGCATTATTATGGGGCTGTTAATTCTCATCTTCAATGAAATGTTTAAGCCAAAAAAAAATAAAAAAAATGAACAAATTTACTTATCGCTTACTTATTATCATTTTTAAAACATCATAATAATTTACCAATTGTTCAACTGTAATTATCCATCATATTTACTTTTATTGAAAATAATAATTAGTTAGGTTCGTTTGTGTTTGTTAAAGCCCAAAGAAAGATTTACTTATAATTTAATTTCCAGTTGGCTTTTCAATCACATATATTTTTTTTTGTCTTTGGTTTTATTGTAATTAAAAGAACTGTTACCTGTTGGTTAGTTAAAAACACTTCATGAGGCAGGCTTTCATTGTACATAAGTGCTGTGGATTTATGATGATCTCGTACCA
>NW_027114161.1:11408-13208 GCF_000696795.3 Halyomorpha halys
AATCCAATAACTCCAATACTGAAGGCAGTGGTTTGGGGCGTCGCCTACTGGTCGAGCCTTGTCGACCATATCGCGTTCAAAGGCTCATTTTTAAAAATTAAGCAAATTTTAAAGAACTAAACCGAAAATTGGACCCGAGGTTATAAATAAAAGGCACATTAATTGTTTACATTTATAACATAAACTAATGTTTCCGTCTTGTCTCATTATATAAAAATATTATTCCCACCGTTATGCTAGGATTTCACAATTTTCTCTTCATTTATATTTTCACGAGAGCTTCCATTATAACTGCCTTTACTATGATACTCAAAAAATTTAAAACTCCTTATGAATTTATAAGGCCACTGTGTGTGTTGGAGTTCGTGAGGGGGGGGGGAGGGTGAGACTTATAAAATTAACCAAGTCAACAATATAAAAAATAAATTAAATCGATATTATTCTAAATAGAGATATTTGTTGAGGGTATATGAAAACGTGAATAGGTTATTAATGCTCTCTCCGTTCGTAATCGTAATCTATTTATACAAACCACCCCAAGCCAGCACTCTTGTTTCTTTGCATTTCTGTCTACATCTTCCATACATCTCTAATTTATTGCAATGTAATATTGGCACTAACCATATCACGCTGTGCTATCCAAAATAAGAATTAAATTATTGGTGAACTGACAAGCTCCAACTTAATGAAAGTCTCTGAATCACATTTGGGTTCGAGTATAGCATTTTATTTAAGAACCTTTAGTCATCAAAACCTTCTATAGTCTTCAAGTTTAGCATTCTCCATACCTTAATTAAAATATTTCTTTATTTTCATTTAATTAAACGAGTCATATTTTTTTCGAGACCAAAAAATTAAACTTTTTGAAAAACAGAAAATAAGCAATGCTATAACGTTATAACGTATTATTATATTCATTCAACGCTGAGTTTATACATTTTGCAAGGGCTCCTATAGGTAGGTTCATTTGGATTATTTATTAATGGTCTTATATCATGATCCTTCTTTGTACTTTGATTAATCCATGTATTCTATCTGTAGTTTTATTAATTTTTTTTTTATTTATATATCCTTTTTAATATATTTTATCAATGTATGCATTAAGGTTTTTGTCTTATTCTTTAAACGGCTCATGTCTTATGTTTTATAAGTGTTTTTGTCACCAAGGAATGATCCTTGATGAATTATTTAATATGAACCTAACTAGATAACTACTATTAATGTAAAAATGAAAATACCTATTGTTGTAGGAAGAAATTTTGACAATAAAACCTTAGATAGAGAAAAATATTCTGAGAAACATGGTGACACTACTACTGAAACTTTTGTTAATTTTAAAATATCATCAAACCGTCCACTGAAACATATCAACCTGTAATAAATTAAACAAGAGTGAATTCCCCAGATTTTTTAAATAAAATTTTTGTTATTCCATAAACACTAACACTTTTTTAGGAATTTGCTTTTGTTCAATTTATTAGAAGTTAATCCGTTTCAATGGAAAGTTTTCATGCTATAGAAGGAAAACTGCCAGAAAGGTGAATTTATCTTAATTTACGAGAGGAAAATGAGGAGAATTACCTCAAATTCGTTTTCAACACTCTCAAAAATATGAGTGCAGAACTTCAAAACTCTCTTCAAACACTTCATATAAAAACTCCTGTGGTCTTGACAACCGGATATTCTCAGTATATATTAAATTTTACAAGCATTGAGGGAACAGAAAAACCTTATTTTTCAAATTATTAATCAGTTTATATATAATAATCGGTTAGAGGTATCACAGTTGCATTATTGCAT
>NW_027114161.1:13496-15759 GCF_000696795.3 Halyomorpha halys
CGTAAACAGGGGCTAATATTTCAGAAAATTTACTCTTCTTTAAACAATGTTCTCTTAGATTCTCTAGTGTTGTTGGTAGTTTTTAAGGTATAGAGCTCCGAATGAAAAATTAATGTTTTTTTAAGGTTTTGTAACAGCCGCCATTTTCTATTCCCCCTACCTATACTTGGTAGACTCACCAATTTTGACTAGTAATTATACCTAATTTTCATTAAAGTAATCAAAAATTGGGGTGAGATAACTGCCTCTTTTTCTTCCCGGCTCTTGTACTATTACCATTTGGACTACAGCGGCCATCTTGGAAGAGATTCGGAGACTTATCTCTTTTTTATTCCATATGCGCATATCGATGAGCTTTATTCTTCTATCTTCTGTGAGTGACTTTCGTTTGTTATTGAATCAAATATTGAGTGTTTTGTTTTTTATTCATTCCACAATATCCATTTATTAGAGAGTTGATTTTTTTTGTTTTTGTTTATGCTATAAGATTAAGATCATGATTTTTTATATTTAAGCATAATAATTTTCTATCTCCTTTGTTTATTATTATTTCTTTAATTAGAGAAAGGATCTGTTTGGTTTGTATACATATTTCATTTTATTTGTTTACATTTAACATTATTAAATGTGTGTCAACTGGAAAGCATATTTTCGTTTATTATTTTATTTTCAGTATCATTTTGGTTCTTAGGGTTTTTTTCTTGTTTTACGGTCCTCCGTCTATTATTAAAATCGAACCAGCGATTAGGTTTTTTTTTTTTCTCGGGGAGAAGTCGGTAAATTTTCACTTACGAAAAGAGCCTCGCCCCAACAGTATTATTAAAGTAATGTTTACAAAATGTAAAGAATGTTATAAATTATATAGAAAAATTTGGGGTGGTCGTTCGTCACAAAACTCTGACATACATTCTACTTCGCGTAGAAACTAAACCTCTCTTTTTTTCAGAACAGATATCTATATATTATTTAATTTGCTATACTTACAATACTCCCGAAATAATTTCCTGAAAAATCCTATCAGCTGATAGGTTGGCTAACTCCAATTTCAGAAATTTTCTGTACATTTTTCATTTTGTAAAATTATGATAGAAATATAAAAACAGAACGGTTTACGAAAACTTGCATTCTGCTCTTAACCAATTATTCAATGGTGAATTGTTATAGAGACAATATTGAAGATACTAAGAATGATTTTATGGAAAGAGTCAATTTACAGGCTTGTGTATAGGTCAGATTAAAATTTTAAAATAAGCATTTAATAATTAGAGTAAAATGGAAACAACTCGCTCGTGAATTGGAAAAACGCTTTACCTTCTACGACTTACATACTATTTTATAATGGGAGCGGGTGGCTGAGAGGTAAGGCACTGTGACACTAACTACAAGGATCCTGGTTCGAATCCGGTTGTGGTAGATTATTATTTTCTGTTTCACTGTTCAGCCTTGCGGTTTCAGCTCATGACACAGCCTCATGAAGTAGACGTCCTTTCTGTAAAAAATCAGACTGTCGTGTGTGATTCTCACCAATCACCTTCTTGCACAACGGTTGGTTTAGTAACAGTACTTCCTTTTAAAGTACTGCACCTCTGAGCCTACAGGGGTTGTAACGATACAGATTTAATGTAATTTTTTATAATTTATAATCTTTAAATTTCTTTCTTGAGACTGGTAATTGTTTACTAAATAATTCAAAAACACTATCCAAAATTATAGTCTCAAAACATTTATTTCATTCACACGTCCAACGTTTCGGCAAATTCGGCCATCTTCAGGGACAATCTCAAATTACTATGAGACATATCATCCAACCATTTAAAAAAACTCCATACAGGCCATTCTGCCCAGGTCAAAACATTAATATCTAATATGTCAAAATTACATTAAAAATCACAGTCAAATTATTTCTCTTTTATCACTATTTATACACTTTTATTATAACCTCACTTCAATTGGCCGAAACGTTGGACGTGTGAATGAAATAAATGTTTTGAGACTATAATTTTGGATAGTGTTTTTGAATTATTTTTTATAATGTTTCCAGTTTTTTATTGGTATTTAGAAATAAAAACATAAATCTGGGAGAAGATGTTCAGGGTGACATTTACAATTTAACAAAGAATATTCTAAAGTTTTGGTCTGGACTGTAGGCCTTCGTAAGGCCAAATAAAGTGCTGAAAAGATTGACATGATGTTACAAAAATAATTAAATACTAATGATTTTTGACATTTCAGCACAATGATATAGTTAATTTGCTTGTTAATC
>NW_027114161.1:18839-19193 GCF_000696795.3 Halyomorpha halys
GTAGATCCTAGACCTACTACTGTGCTAGAAATTAGTTAGGTAAGTGGACTTGTCCCTGTTGCCTATCTAAGTTATCGTATAGTAAGTACTTGTGGCTTCATAAATACCAATTTTTAAATAAAAAAGTCAAATGTTGACATCACTAACGAATAGCAATACAAACGTTTTTAAAATTTAAAAATTTCACATTGCTAGGACCGTTTGGCAACATCCTAGTCCTTTGGTTCAGTTTTTATTCAGTTCCACCCATCCTTACAATACACCTCGAAGGTTGAAACGGCAGTGGTCAAGAGACTTATTATAAAATAAAAATTGACAATTGGAGTTCAACCAATGGTCATATTCTTCAATCAA
>NW_027114161.1:21443-24494 GCF_000696795.3 Halyomorpha halys
AACCAAATTGTTGATATCACCAAAGACGAATATGTCCATATCTCCAAAATCAAATACGTTTATAAATCAGAAACAAACATACAAAAATGTAGGTACAAATCCAACACACAAATTAATGAGTAACACAAACACACCTTAGCACAACTTAAACGACAAAAGTAAATTGACAATAAAACTTACCCCAAACTCATTACATATTCACTAACATTCTCAAAATATTATTCACATAAAAAAAGCACAAAAGATTCCTTTGAATTCTAAAATAATATCACCAGCTTTTAAATTCCACAAAGGAACACGCTCGTTTCATTGGAGACATCATCATTTATACAACTGTGTGGCAGATTGTAAGATCTATCAATAAATAAAAAAGTAGTATTTAAAAAAAAAAAAATTCATCATCCTTTTTGCAAAACCTGCAGAATGGTGACTATCAGTTCATTTTATAGAGATATTTGTTCAACTGACAGTGTCTTATATACAATCCTATTACCCACCTTAAAGTGCTCTTATCCATATTAAAAAGTGTTTAGGAACATCTTTGATTGCTTTAGGAACATAGTTGATTCCTCCAAAATAACCCAGCCTTGCCCTCAGCAATCACTTTGATATGTCTCTTCACATGACTGGAACTAATCCCATATATGGAGAGATCTATAAATTTCTTTCAATTTTTATAATTTAATTCTAATACGACAACGTGTGTTTTGTTGTGGATTAGCATGTTAAATAAAGTGAAAAGTGACGATATGCCTCAGAATTCAGTTTATTGTCTCTTGTAGAGTTAACTTCTGAGTTTTATTTTAATATAAACAAGTGTTTTATGGTGATATAGCGTGATACATAAAGTGAAATATGACGATATATCTACTAAAAGGAAGAGTTGTGATATCTATTGAACAAACTATTTTACTATTTATGTGTTTATTTATTTATTATTATTATTTTTTTGAACATTTATTTAATATATATTAACATCCTAATGCTATACATACTAATAAGCTCTTTAATATGAACTTAACACAGACCCACTTATCGTCACACACTTAACAAATTTAACTATTAATTTCACCATATTAATTTTTAAACAATTTCCCTTCCATACCGTGTCTTACCCAAGATACCTTTTTCCCCCTCCTCACAAATTTGATTTAACAATGCACTTTGCGTCATAATTCCAGCTTTGATTCACGATAAAAAGGGGGTTTTACTGTATTTGGTAATTTGAACATAAATACATATTAGGAATATTATAGTATGTAAGTATATTTTTGCAAAAGTACAAGGTTGTAAAAAAATAAATAAAAAAGGATTCTGAGATAAACCAGCACATTAGGTAAACAACAAATATATATCACCAACTATGTAACATCTTTAAGGTGAAAAAGAAATGGAGATGAAATAAAGATGACTGTTTGAAAACAAATCTTCACCCCCAACTCTGACCAGTGCTGCTGAAATTGTTTAAAAATTTGAAATCTATATTCAAGCTAATGATTTGAAATTCCTGAGGAAAGCTCTGATTAAGAATGAATATTTTAAGGAATGGATAACAGCTTGGTTAAAGAATGGATTGGTTAAAAAGGAAGAAGGATTTGAAAATGTTAGGCTTACTATCAATTCAGGTCAAAGTCAAAGAATCTTGTGCTACAAAGACTTATCATTTTTTTCCAATTTGAGTACTTGCTCTTACTAACATTGTAAGATGTTCCATGAGGGGTTATAATTATACTAAAAAGTATACAATTATAGGAGAATTAATAAGATATCTTTTCATTAAAATTAGATTTAATGTTTTTGTTTATTCATACAGAAATATACAATTATAGGAGGAATAGTAAGATATGTTTTCATTGAGAAACACATTAATAAAAATTATAATTAATATTTTTGTTTATTCATAAAGAAACATATAATCGAAGGGCTTAGGACAAGAATATGATAAGCCACATGATGTGAATTGTTCAGTAGATAGTTATTTTTAAAAATTCAACAATTCTTATTTAATCACTTGGTATTTCATAATATTTTAAGCAAATATATTGGAATTATTGTTTTAAAAATACTAACAAAATAAGTATCTTTACAGAGGAACAATGGATGATTTCACACAAAATACTAATTTTCTTTAAAATTGTAGCTTGTTACATTCTAACACCAAGGCATCAAATTTTATACAATACAATGCAAGATACATTCATAATTATCTTAGTGAAAAAAGTAATATTAAATTAATTATTTTTCTATCCTGATGTATTAGGATATTGGTTATATCATCAATCAGGTGATGTATTTTATTCTTTTATAATATTTTGAAGATTCAGAGTTGTGTTCCCATCTTTAAAACATACCTTAAAAAACCAGACAATCCAGTTATCATGTAATGTAAGGTACAGCTATTATCTGATTTTTAAAGGTATATTTTGAACAACACCTGAACATATTATAAAAAAATATAATGGAAGATCTTTTTAGATTTCCTTATATATTCTCTATTTGGAAATGAATTTTTATTCTGTTGAAATTAAAAAATGAATTTAATGACAGTGAAAAAAATAATATGTTTGAAGTATGTAAAAAACATATAAGATGATACAGAATAATTTTATTTATTTAAATATAATGATATTACCTAAATTAATACACTAATACTCAACAGAATGATTAAAAATAGTACTATTGAATATAATAAAATATCATCTATAACAATCAGTAATATAATAGAAGATATAAAATAAAAGTTATGTATTAACAGGGTTATAATAACAATAGGGTTAGAACCATATAAAAATTGGAATAAGATTTACCAATCTAAAAAGAAAAAGATTCCTGATACATAATTAATAAATTTGCTATCGGTGAGAGATTATCAAAATTTTGAGGGGTTAAACATCGATTAAGGCTTCATACAAATAATAAAGGCTTTATGAAAAAATACATAGATACTAGTAAAAGCCATTTGATTGGAACTAGAAATTTTAAATAGCTACTTCACTAAAACAAAAAACTAATAGAACACATAATTTAAGTAAACAAATTAATACAAATTTG
>NW_027114162.1:0-4823 GCF_000696795.3 Halyomorpha halys
GGAAGTTTTGACCGTTTGTCTAGTAAGTGCTGTAATAGTCGAAATCGACGTGCAGTTTCCTGTCTTTTCAGTCTTGTGTGAGGATTCCAGGTTAATCGTTTTGTCCTAATGTAGTCCAAGGTAGCGGATCTGTTCGACCGGGGTAAGAGTAACATTATTAAATGAAACTGTAGGGCAGTCGGTAGGTTTACGACGAAGGGTTAAGGTTATTTGATGGGATTTGTTGGAATCTTAATCCTCCAATTACGACACCATTCTTCGAGGGCTGTGATATGGGACATGTATGTTTAACATACTTAAACGTGTATACTTGGAGTTAAAGTTTAAATTGTTTCTTTAGAATGTAAAAATATTGACTGACAATAAATGTTAGTAATGTAAATACAAATAGCTATGTAATGTACAAGTTATCGACTTTTCATTTTAATTTAACGCTCCATTTACGTGTCGTGTACCTTTTTCGCTAAGCGCAGCAAGTTTATTTAATATTTAAGGTGTAAAATATTAATAAAAGAAATTTTATATTTAAAGTTATAAATATTATGTTATAATAAAAGGATTAAAACCTGAAGAAAGATATTGACTGCTAGATACCGTTACTCAAAGCCAGAAAGATGTACGGGTACAGTAGCCCCGCGTCCTCGATCGGCCTAGAGGTAGAATGTGAACGCCAAGTCCTTGGCTTGGAAGGAATGCAGAAACTGCAGCGGGCACATTTACCTTTAGCAGTAAATGTCGAGCCAACTATTCTCTTTGTAATCCTTTCCAAACTCTTGTACCAATAGTTTGTACCATTGAGGAACGAACAGCATTTACAAATCCACCTAATTTCAACACTTACATAGAACATTTAAGATTATTTAATCTACTTTAAGATTAATCTAGAGAAAGGAATTATTAAATGGCTACATTGTGGTTTCAATTTTTTTTTATCTGATATTCTTTTTTTTGTTTTTATAATTATGAATAACCATCTAGTGAGCATGTAATAATACATAATTACATTTATTAAATTTATTTCAGAATTTTATAATTACAATCGAATAAAAAATTAAATCAATAATGAAGAAAAATTGTAGTTGCTTAAAAAAAAAAAAATACAATTTTTTCTGTGTCGGAATGGGTACCATCATTTATTACTAGAGCGCCTAAATAGCCCCAACTTTTTACAAACATGGAAGAGTTTCCCGTATTAGTTTGTTAACTTTTTTTCTAGGGACCTATTAGTTGCACAATTCGTTTTTATTTTCAAAATGAATTGCATTTCATTAAAAGTATTGGATTAATGTTAGTATTAGTCCTGTAGTGTTATATGAGTAATATCTGTTTTATAAAATGTGGGGGTTTCTTCCTCATTAATCGTTTGGCGAAATTCTCGACTTAAGTTGCGAAAAAAAAAATTAAAAATCTGGCTGTTAGATGAAAAATGTGAAGTCACTAAATTGAACTTTTTTTTAGGATTGAAATCGGTTCTTTAATATCTGCAGTTATTTTTTATTTATTTAAATATATTTTTAACATTAATTTATATGCTAGTTGCCTGAAAAAAACGTATGGTTTTGAAATTTTTTGTGTTTTACTATGGTGGTAAAAATAATCAATTAAACATAAAATGAAGTTGAATAGTTGGCCGTAGATTGATATAAGCAGGGAGTGCGGTCAGCAAAGATACACAAATAAACAAAAATTATTTATTTGGTCCAACGTTATGACCCAAATTTTAAGCCATCAACAGAGCTGAAAAAATAAAACGAGATAACAACCTTAATTCAGGAAAAAATAATTGTTTTTGAGGTACCTCTAAAACATTATATTTTAACTTATATTAGTATCAATAAGCTACTTTACTATCTACTCAATTTATTGTTATCAATATTTCCAGCTTTGTCCATTATTATTTAAATATTTCTTTGAATTAGGGTTGTTATCTCGTTTATTTTTTACAACCCTTACAACAAGTCGTAACGTTGGAACAAATAAATAAATTTTGTTGATATATGTATCTTTGCTGACCGCATCCCTGATCATATTCTCCTCAATCAAGGAGCAAAAACTTTTAAAAACATTTAAAAGAATCATCAAGGAGTATAATGTCAATAGGTTCAATAAAAGAAATAGAATTTCCTACCTCTAATTAATACTTAAGATTTTTTTAAAAAGTTGTGGGTGGGTTATAATTTTTTTTTTTTGCCAGTGGGTTATCCCGTTCTATTTATAGGCACCTAAAATTTCGTAGGGCTAAGCCGATGATCCAGAGGGATCCCTTTTCTCCTATGACCTTACCTTGGCCTTCATCAAAATCGCTTCTGGATCTACATCCTATTGTGAGACATTGACTTATAAAAAAGGTCACCTTGAGCACTTTTTTTTCCCGTGGGGGGTTGCCTAGCTTTTATTTTTTTTTAATTTGGGCCTTTAATTATTACTCCGGCCTTTGCTCAGGTACAGTTAACTGTCTATCGGGAACAGTGGATTATAATGTTTTGGTTTCGGAAAAAAACTAATGTAGTATTAAGATCTTTCAAATTATGAGTATTAAAATAAATGTTTCATAGACCTTCTCATTGATAAGCAACAACCTGTCTTTTAATGTCGTTTACTGTATTAACTAGTGTATCTAAAATTAATAAAAGCTGGTCATTTCTTCTTTAAAATCCGGAAACTTAAGTTTCAAATAGCATCTAAATTAAACAAATTATTGGATTTTAAAAATATAATGATATTTTAATTTTTGCAAAAGTTACGGTTTCTAATATGTATATCTTTATTTCTTACATTTAAATTTACTTAGATAAAAAAGATTATCGAAAAAAATTACATGAAAATAACTTTAATATAATCTCATGTAGTTTCGTTAATATCACCATTTCAAAAAATACCGCTGCTTAAGTTTCTAGGTTAACAAAATTTAGGATGCTAGAATAACCAGTAGACCATCTCTAGGGTTGCTTAAACAACTCTTGGTTAGTTATAAATCCACTTTTTTTATTTATTTTTTTTTATTCGATGGTGAGCCTTACATAGTGAATATAAAGATTTTCTTTTGTTAAACAAAAAATTAAAAAAAAAAAAAATTGTTAAGCAACAATTGATTATAGTGGGTATAGTTTTGTACAAAAACACCGCTGACTATTTATAACGCTATAAATATTGAATATAAATATTGAACGCTATAAATATTATATTGTGAATAATAACGATGAATTATAAATCAAAATATATTTAAATAAAAAATCAAACAAATTATAAGTCCAAATTACAGTTCAAAAATAACTGATCGTGAGCTGGCTCTCTACGACACAATTTACTGTTTAACAATCGTTCAACTCACTCAAGCTTAGTTGAAACTTGCAATGGAAGTAAACTGCTATTATTTTTTAATGTTAGTATTATTTGTATTTGTATTTTTATAAATTGTTTAACGTTATTTGGCACAAGAAGAAACTATCAGTTAAAAATTGGAAATAGATAAAAAAACAACTCACTTCTAAATGTTGTAAACATATTAATAATTTTAATAGAAAGGTAGTTACGCTAGTTTACAGTCCAATCTCTATTATTTCTTATCAAGTGATTAGTAATCCTCTTAATGCAATTAAAAATTCTCAAACGTGAAGATTGTATAGTAATTCCTTCAAACAACCTTGGTTATCTGTTGAAAATTCCTTATTGCCTAATCCTACACACTTTAAAATTTTTTTTTAGTATCCTGATTTTTTTACATTGGACTGACTATTAAACGACCACATGAATAATATTCGTATGAATAAGATTAAAAACCTAAATTCAGCTTCGGAACATTCCTGCATGATTTTTAGGGTATGAGTCATACAAATATATCTGAGGTCACTCCAATGCCTCTCATAAACCGATGTTCCTAAAGAGTTTTATTATTGTTTATATTCAAGGGTAAAAATCTAATGATGGTTAAATTACCCTAATAACCAATAATTAACCATTAATAACAATTAAAAAAAAAATTGAATATTGACTTTTCAAATAGTACATAAATCATTTATTTGTTAATAACGTTTCGTCCCACTTTGCAGGGTTTCATCAGGGCCGATGCAAACATTATAAACTGTTCGTTGTAAGGGAATTTATCGGTATAATTAACGAGCGTGTCATGACTGATTTCTGTTTGATCAGATCCCGTAATTAATTCATCCCCCCATATGACCCATGCACTTGCTCGCTGAGATTTAAATACAGTGGTGTTGGATTGAGAATTGTGCCGACCAAAGGCACAGTACAAAGTAGCCCCCGCAGAAAATTACCTCGTCCTCTACTACCGGTTCTTTGGTCCCGTCATTACCTACCAGTCCTCTTTCTTCTTGGCCCAGGCCTTTCATCATCTTCATCGGCTCTTACTACGGATTATAATTATTTACTTAGAATAAGAAATCATCAAAGGAAAAATATGCGCTTATATAGTACGACATTTTGGATAATAATTGAAATAAATGTATAAATGATTGGATAATTAAAAGAAACGGAAAAAAATAAAATAAGAGTAAATAAGCCTAAAGGCCATGTAGTTCTATGTTGTTTGGTTTATTTATTTTTATTAAGGAATAATTCATCAGATGAAAATGATATGTTTCCATTGCGAAATAATAAGTGTTATTACGAAAGATTGGGTAGTTGTGAGATTTTGATACAGCTGTTTTGTTTTAATAGTAACATTTGACAAAAAAAAATTTTTTTTAATGTACGTGTTCCTTCATCTGATGTGGTCTCTCTACAGGCTACCCTAAAGCTAGTACTTTTCAAAAAGTGATCGCAGTAATCTATGGAATATGTGTAATATAAAATAATATATA
>NW_027114163.1:0-6974 GCF_000696795.3 Halyomorpha halys
CGCCAGGGGGTCACGTGACCAAATACTAGCCTCCCATTGGCTGCCTAATGATCACGTGATAGACCACGTGACAGACCACGTGGGTGGTTAAGGGCGGGTCGAGCCGAATATTTGAATTCAAATCTCCCGCTATGTGTGACGTCATCAAAATGCTGCCTTCTGATTGGCTGCTCACGGAAGTGCACCAGCTCCCCCATATTCTCACTACTGCCGATGGTGCTGCTATCTAGCGGTCACCGTCTGAACTAACAGCGCTCTGGTGGTAAGTCGAGGAACTCCCTCCTCAAAAAAATGCACCAGCTCCCCCATATTCTCACTACTATCACCCTTTACGTTTTAGTGGTTTCATGTGGTGCGCTCTTCTTTTTTACTGCCTATATCACCTGGAATTACTGTCAATAATTATTCCCTGGTGTTTTAAACTTTCATGTTCCTCCCGGATGTGGTGACGTAGTGCCTACGGGTATCTCCTCTCCTTTATGTATGTCACCCTATCCTGTTTCAGTGGAATCTAATGGACAGTCTTCCCGGTCGCCGCGAGGATATCCCCTTCTTATAAAAAAATATCCTCGTATTCCCTCTTGATACGTTCTCTCCAGTTTTTAGCCTGATTGATTACTCCAACTCGCGCCCTTCTTTTTTCCCTGCCAATGACATTTGTACAGTTTACCTCCCAAATTAATTTTCAATTTTCGCTTTATAATCTTAACCTAAGCTCCCACCTTTCCTGTTTCCGGTTTCTCGTCTCCATTAATCTCTGTTCGCATGTTTCTTCCCCCTCTTTCCACTCTGTCCCCTTCACTAACTCGGTTCCGTGGTTCTTCAGCTTCTTCTACGGCCAACGACGTTCCTGATGCTTCCGTGGATTCTTCTCATGATCGACCCAACCTCCGGTTGCTTCTCTATTCCCGTTGGACGTTGATTTCCATAGGTTCACCCCGGACCACATCACTTCTTCGGAACATGTATGAGCACAGCTTGACTAGGTGCCCCTCATTTCCACATTCAAAACACCTTGAGCGTTGTTAAAGGGCCACTAAGTGTCCTACTTTCCCGCAACCGTGGCATTTTCTGTCCTTACAGCTCCCGCTGCTTGGTTTTATCGGCCTCCTTTTGGTAATAGCAACTCTTTCCTTCCAACTACGACGGTATTCGTTTCGATCGTATATCTGGATTGTCTCCATCATTGCGCTAAGTTTATCGGCGATTCTGTTGTAGCGTGCCAAATGTTCCGCGGCATACTGCCAATTAGAGTGTCTAGGTTTCTTCGTTTCCCTAATCATCATAAATGTGCCCTCTTCTGGGGCCCACCGTCCTCCTTCTTTAATCTCGCATTGATCACACTCCAGAGTGTTTCCTAGTCTTCTTGAATCTGATTGAGGAATATCATTACTTTGCAGACAACCGCTACTTTTAATGACTCTGCATCTTCGCTATCAAGTAGATTTTCGATAGACTTCGCTTCAATTCGACTTATTAGTCGAACATCCCCTTTTAAAAATTGATTTAATTCTCCAGTCTCCCTTGTGTCTTTTTAAGTCCGACACTGCCTTTCTCATGCCCTGGGTGGTTGCCATACGGACCTTAATCCATTCTATGTCGTGGCATGAGCTTGCGCTAAAGAGACTTTCGGTGATGGCTGAATTTCGTCGGAAGGTGGGTACGCTGCAGATGAAGGTTGGTTGACTTCAGCTAGAGCTTGGTTTTTTTTGTTCCAACACTCCAGGTTCGGAACTGCTGCTCTCACGATTCCGTTGCTGGCCATATTTTAAATAATGAAAGGAGACGACAAAATCTTCTTGAAAACAAAAATGACTCCAGTATCTAAAGCTCCAGGGTTTCGGAACCACTTAAGTATCGGTGAATGATAAATTAAAAAAAAAAAAAGAGAAGAAGAAATAGGATCTGACTTGCTTGAACTGCTGTAAAATACTGACTTTGTGTTAGGTACATCTATAGTAATTTATATCAAGAGATCTAACGAAAATAATAAAGCCAGTATTGTACATCAGTCTAAGGGTATCAGACCTTATCGCTTCTTCTATTTTTTTAACATTTTGATTTCGCCAATACTTAAGTGGTGCTGAAACCCGGGAGCTTTAGATAATTTTTGTTTTCAAGAAGAATTTTTGATTTTGTTCTCTCCTTTCATTTTACACACACACACGGGGTGAATAGGGTGATTCTCATCAGATATGGCGGGAACCGAGGAAATAAAATTGCCGGGGTGAACCCAAACTAGATTCTAATCAGGCGCGAAATCCGGACGGTTCCTAGAATAGGCGGCGTGCTGGTCAGCGTCTGTTCCTCAGGTTAGAGGCGACTGTTCCGAAACCTGGCAGGAGGAATAGAATGCGAAAAATAAATCCATAAAATAAGGGAAGACAATAATAGCTGTGCTATGGTGCAGGTGTATGGAACCCCAGTACCGGCGTCATAATTGAATACGAAAGCGGGTTCCCCGACGTCTGCCGTCTTCGACCGTACCATAGTGCTGCAATGGAGGGAGACTTTGCCATTGTAGCATCTAATACTACAAGATTAACCACTACATAGGTAATCCAGATTCTTGGCAAAAGCTTCTCTCCTTTATTCGCTCAAAGAACAACGTCCATGGTAAAATTAGAAGTTATGCCTTCGAAATCCAACTTTGGTCAACTGTACCTAGAGGATTGTAAACACGAACCCTATTTTCCCTTTTCACATTCACTATCTCTCTCATTTTCTACACTATTTGGTTATAACAGGTAATGTGAGCATTGACTCACAGTCGCCTCCTTTGAGAAAATGGTTCAACTCAACCATTTCTCAGGTAAACATTTCTAAATTTGAAATGGCATTCCGTAGGTCTTTTGATGTGGCTGAGCGAATTTTCATCCATTCGATAGAATTCGCATGCACTGCATTCTATGTCATTTGTAAATGCTTATTTAATAAGATGAAGAACAGCAAATAAGAAAAAAAATGTTTTCAATGTAAAAATAACTTACATGCTCTCTCTCTCTCTCTCTCTCAAAATTAACTGTTTTTATTTTCAATGTTTTTAGAAATCAATATAAGAGATGGAAAAAAATTAAAACGATTAAGAAATCAAGTTAATTAATTTTATAACACTCGGTATAGATTAAACCTTCTAGAAATTTGTTGATTATAACATTTATGAATAAAACATTAGATTACTAGAAACAAATGTGTATAACTTACTTCTTTTCCACTTTCTACTATTCCCATATAAATAGTGTAACCACTGAGTTCTCCATTACTTTGAAGTGGTGGCAGCCAACTTACCAAAATTTTATTATAATCACTCATTGCTGCTTTGATATCGGCTGGGGAGCTAGGAACTAAATAGAATACAGATAAACTAAGATCACTTACAGGGTTATACAAGGTTTTATAAACTGTTGTTAAACAAGTATAACGTACCATCTTCAGCAGTGCGACAAAAGATAGGGGTACTTAATACTCCATCGCCACTGCTAGTAAAAGCTAGAACCGTAATGCTGTAATTCGAATATTTAAACAAACCTATCAAAGTCGTTCTTAATGAAGTCGTGCTTTTTACTTCCACATCAGTACTTTCTGTAAAAATAATTAAATAAAAAAAAATAAATTTATGTATGAATAATACAAATATATTTATACAGGCATACTTTATAAGCATTATTACATGCATGTAATGTATATATAGACGGGCTAGACGCAAGAAAAGTCATCATTGATATACAACCAAGTAGATCGTTTCTCTCACCCTTTCTTTCTTTCCAGTTCACAAACATTTAACTGGTGCCGAAACCTAGGAACTTTATAGACTGGAGTAATTTATTCTCTTAAAGAAGATTTTTTCGTTGTTGATTTCTCATCTTCAATTCTTTTTTTCTGTGATGGCTTGTAAATAATGGCTACATTGGATCGATAAACAAGCGGTTTTGACCCTGGAAGCTTTGAATCAAAACGTGGTCCAGAACGCACCTCCCACAGAGTAAAATCCTCCACACTCTGAAATTCTTCTACTACCAACAGTGTCTATTGCAGAAGCACAAGCAACAACACTAGAGTGGATCAAATTACGCACTGCAACCACCCGGAGGGAAACAGGCGAAGTCTATCGAAAATCTGCTCGATAGCGAAGATGCGGTGTGAAAAGGAAAATTTTTCATTATTAGGAAAAAAGTTTTCAATAGGTGGAATGCTCGATAAATTGACAGAACCCATACCTGTTGCAATGGGGGGCTAAAGTTTTGAAGCTATTTCATCAATCATTGCTTTATGTGATTCTTGAATTGCAGCAATAAGTAATTTAAACTGGTCAGTATTCATTGTAAACAAACGTTGTAATTCTAAAAAAAACTTAAAGAAAGTCACTGAAAACTGAAATTTGAAAATAAAAAGAGCCATTGGAAACTGAAAATTGAAAATTAAGAAAAAAAAACTTTCTGTTTACCTCGTTGCCAACTAAAGTAATCCTGTTAATTACTGAAAAATAATTAATAAACATAAGAATGCATCATTTCTTATATTTACACTAACTGAATTAGGGAGGTTATCAGATACTCAGTGTTGCTACAGACTACCAAGTAATTATAGGGTGCGACCTATTAGATAAAGAGAGGGCACGTATAAAGAACAATATGGGGAAATGGGATATAGAAATCGGAGGAAAGAAATATAGTTGCCAGTGACTCGAGAGGGCCAGGAAAGAGATGGTAGGCGCGGTGATGCAAGGGGAGAATGGGGAAACCGGAATTTTTTTTTCCGCTGAAGCAATATAAGGTGACTTATATAAAGGAAAGGTGGTATCCCCAAGCACTTCGACAGCACATCCGAAAGCTATTATGCAGGTATATGTATAAAAGAAGAGACGCAGGCCAGGAGGAGCCAATGTAGGTGAATAAGGAGGAAAAACTTACAACTACGACATAGCGAATCACCCAGTGAATTTTCAGAAGCATCAGGAGTATCAGAGATGGAAGAAAATACTCAGGAACCCAGAAACGAAAGCGGACTCAGTAGTAGAGGCGGAGCATGGGGGCGAGGGCTAAGAGGGAAGGTAAGCGAAATTTGAGGAGGATGCCTGCAGAGGGGTGGCCGCTTATTCAGGAATTACAATGTACGAGAGAAGCATGGTGGCCTGCCTATAGTAAGAATGAAGGGAGCCGTAAACTGCCTGGTGGACACCGCGTCGGCCGAGTGTAGGGCTAAAGGAAGAGAAAATGGGAATGAGGACCGAAGAGCAGTAGAGAGCTAATTCCGGTAAAAGAGAGGAGGAAATATGGGGGCGCGGAACCGGCCCCGATGCCCCAAAGGTCCAGCCAGACACCGTTCTGTAGGGAAAGGAACCTTAAATCGGATACCTCTACAGACGGCGAAGAAGAGGATAGCGGAAGCTGGGAAAAAGTCAAGGGAAGAAAGAGGAGGAAGGAGAAGACCCCAGCCCAGGATGTGCCTCCGAAAGAAGGGCTAAAGGAGAGGAAAAAACTTACCTTCGCTGACGTCCTTGCGAGCGGTCCGGCCATTCCGCTTAAACCCCATGAGACGGCGACATATGTCACACTCAAGAAAAGCGCAGCGGGATGGACTGCAAAAGATATATACAAGGAACTCCCGTCCCAAGAAGAATTGAAGAGCATTGGGGACATACAATTGATAAAAATCACCCAAAAGGGCATTGTTCTGGTCAGAACAGACGGCGCTGACCAGGCACAAAAGCTCCTCACCTGGGATAAACTGAGGGAAAAAGGATTACAGGCGAGCCTTACTGTGGCACGCAGGGCTCGCCTGGAAGTAAAAGGAGTCCCCAATATTTGGGACGGGAATACCCTGGAGAGATATCTTTGGGACAAAATCCCTATAGAGGCTCCAAAAGAGGATAAAGACAGGAGGCCCCTGTTTCTTAGACCCTGCTTCTCCACTCCCGCGAGGGGCGGGCTCACAACTACGTGGGTGCTAGACGTGCACCAAGCTATGAGGCTATTCCTGATGACCCTGTCCGCGAGGGCATAAAGCTAAGGAGTGCCCTGAATAGGAATTGCAAGGCGAGTGGCAGAGCAGGGAAAGATCTCCGACATTGTGCGGGCAGCAGGGAATGCCCGGTACATCTAGAGATGATGGTCAAGCAGGCAAAGAAAACCCGGTATGCAGAGGCTGCATATCCTGCAGGTCAATATGGGCCGGAGACGAGTGGTCGCGGACGAATTGAGAACTCTCGCCCGAAGTGCTGACATCTTGGTGATTCAGGAGCCTTATTGTCGAAAGAATGTGGTTACAGGTTTTGGAACTACGTCGAGGGTGGTCGGTCTAGGCAGTGGTGAGAGGAGGCCTTGAGCAGCGATTGTTGTCGTTAACCCTGCCCTCGACGTAATGGAACTGAAGTAATTCACCACAGCAGATCAAGCGGCATGCTATGTCAGGTGGGGCAGAGTTGCCTTCGATCTGGTTTCAGCATATATGCCGCCACGACAGGTGAATGTAAATATCAATGTAGATGATAATATAGCTGCTGTGGAGGCTGTCGCGCTAAAGTATAAAAGTGTAATAGTCTGTTCCGACACCCATTCGTGGAGCACGGCCTGAGGTTCTGTTCGCACGGACGCTAGAGGGAGGTTGATAGAAGAATGCGTGGCGAGGAGTCAGCTGGTTATCATGAACGAGACTTCTGGTCCCTCATTTGTTGGAGTGTAAAACAATTAAAACTTATAGGTTGACTTAACCTTAACCTTAATAACTATATTTACATTGTTATCCAAAAGAGTATAAAAGTGAATATAAAATAAAATAAAAAAACAAGATAAAATTTATATATGTATATTTAGTTGACCGTAAAAATTGATATATAAGAAGATGGTCAGGGTTGCGGTCAAAAGTGAAACAAAAATAGTTTACAACTATTTATTTTCCAACGTTTCGCCCCACTTTGCAGGGCTTCATCAGGGCTAAAAAGATACAAAACAATACTATGATAAGATACAATGATA
>NW_027114164.1:0-1262 GCF_000696795.3 Halyomorpha halys
ACCAAGTCTCTATGTATCATGGCTTCCACCAAGTCTCTATGTATCATGGCTTCCACCAAGCTTTCCAATCTTTAAGGGTGAGGTACTTAATGTATAATCCTGTTAGGACAGGAAACGTTTGTTTATTGATTTTTTCTTTATCAGGTATGAAATCTAAGATCGGGATTTCGGTTGAAGTTATCAGTCGATCTATCAATGGAAAGAGTGCTCAATAAGACTGATTGAGAAAGTCCTGGTGTTCATGAAAGGATCTGTGTGTTTCACAGTCGACTGAACTGCTCAAACAAAAGATATGCTAATTTGTGTCCTATTCCCGAGGCTCCATTCTTCTGATTTGAGAAAAGAAAAGAATTAATAAAAACAAACAAAAGTAAAATAAATAAATGAGTTTTAGAAGTGAAAGGGAAGACTGGTGCCTCTACATCAATTGTCTTAACCACCCGTGTCCTTGGAATCCCATATCTTCCATGGCCGGCTGTGGTTGAATTCTTCAAAGGAAGCAAACATATCAGTTGAGAATTAATTTGGAATGTGGGGCATTAGCAATGATTAGAAAGGCAACGCTATTTTTTTATTGAAACCATCCCTCATTTAGGTTTTTGTTGACCAATTATATTGACTTATGTGTTTATCGACAATATTTTATGTTCCGTAGAAAATATTTTGATTTATTATAATTATATATTCTATGTATCTAAAAAATATTATAGCATATTTTTCATGATCATACTTGTATTTTTAAAATTAAAAATAACGCATGAAGTAATGATTCCCTACAATAGTCGTTACCTCCATATTGATATGTCAATTTCTTTTTAGCTGTCAAGTTAGATTTGTCTCCTAAGAGGAGAGTGCAAGAGAGTGCCTTATAGTAAGATAGATTGCAAAGAAGCTTGCTATATGAGTTGGTTATCGCTAGGGCTCATCCATTCTGCTTCCATCCTCCCATAGTCAATATTGTCTTTATCTTTCCAATTTAACTTTTCTACGCTCGATTTACGGTTTTTATCTTCAATCCGATGATGGATTTACCCCCAAAAGCGAATATGTGTCGGTAATAAATTTAATTTCCATATTAATTAGCAAAACCCTGCCAATTATCTCACTATAGTTTATTATATTAATAATAAACATTCAATTATTTATTATATAAGTAATAAGCAAACAATGAAATATCCATAGTGTCCATTCGGTGACTTTTCTTACAGATTTAGGAGCGAAACCCAATACGAAAATTGATTGTTGTATCCTGGCTAAACTTT
>NW_027114165.1:0-1241 GCF_000696795.3 Halyomorpha halys
CATTAGAGTGCTACCAATGGGTAGTTTCTCTACACGCCTGTAACACTCCAATTTAACTTAGATCAGATTTACTAAATGTATTATAATGTACAGTTCTTAATAGCAATAAATAAATATTTAAAAAAAAAAGGAACTAGACACTGGTTGATAATAAATAGAGCCAGGTGTGATATAATTCTAAATACAGAACTAGAGTAATAAATTATAGTCAAATATCAGTAAGAACTAGTTATAAATATGGTAAAGAGGTAGGAGTAAAAGGTAATCTGAAGTAAAAGATATAGTAGCAAGCAAAAGGAAACATTAGGAAAATTAATAAAAATAACAAATAAACATAGATGGGAAAGAAAACAAACCTGATTAAAACAAAGATGACAACTGCGAAGTCGGGCATCCGTTCTCAGGTATAAAATTTCTTCGCCAACCCTCAAAAAGGGTATGATTTTTATAATATGTTTATTTGTATTTTTTATAATAGATAGGTAAAATGATAAAATCGTGAAATTTCTTGTCGAATATTACAATAGGCAAATATATTTAAATATATAGGCAACTTTCTTCTTCCAATTAAAGTACTATGAATAAGATACACTACAATCTCCATGGCTAATCTATCATTCGGTCAATAGGTTCTTCTCGAATTCGAAGATCTGTTATTAACGAATCGACAACTGCGTCAGCCAATAAATATTATGGCTCAACATTTATTGAGGTTAATTGTTTTGTTCCTTTCTTAACGAATATGCTTTGAATTCCTTAAGTGAATAAAATAATATAAAATAAATAATATAAAACGAATAATTCTAAACTTCCAACACACTCCTGTTAAAGTTTACTTTACTTTTGTTATTAATAGTAAAGTAAACGAAACTTTAGTACTATTGAATAAGTTTTATAAACTTATTTTTTTTTTTTTCTGACTGCACCCCGACCATCTTCTCTTCATTAAAATCTTTAAATTTCACTTAACTTATATATGAGTTGACAGAATAACTGCATATAATTATTCTTTATGTTTTCAATACTAATTCTATAGCAGGATTTCGCCATGAGGGGAACAGACCTCAGCCTATTATATATATATATATATATATAAGGATAGTGTTAGGAGTTGTTGTCAGCTGTATAGTCGGTGTAGAGGATGGGACCAAGGATACAAACATTTATTTAAAATTAATATAAGTTGGATTTTGTATTTTAGGGTTTTTTTATTATATTATATATTATAACACTTTATAATA
>NW_027114165.1:2769-3499 GCF_000696795.3 Halyomorpha halys
GTTGAGCTCGCCACCATTTTTGTTTGTTGTGTCAGGTTAGTTCTTTCGTGTTTGTGCTAGTTATTATTTCATACCCCTGCTATAAAATAACAATGGATAACTTTAATAATACAACGGAGAAAAAAAACAGAAGAGGTATTAGCAGACCGCCTTGTGTTGGATAGGGAGCAATTTGAATTTGAAAAGGAAGGGATTGCGGAAGAGCTGAAGCTTCCTAAAATCAAAATACAAAAACAAATTAAATTAAAACTAGAGCTTTTAAAAAAGTCCGATTGACAAAATAATTGAACTTAAAAATATTTATAATTAAGTATGTATTCTTACTTATGTATACATTATTATTTATGTATCATTAATTAAATAGAGCAATTGTACTTTATAGAATGTGGAAATCATTTAAGACCTCAGCAGCCCCTCTCTCCCTCAAATAGATGTAAGCTTTTTATTTTTGTTCATGATTGATTTCACGTCAAATCAACAAATTTCAAAAACTTTTTTACCTCATTATCTCATAATCTAATAAAATTTGACACCAAAGTAGTTTCCATAAAGCTTGCTGGCACCTAAGAGGAACATCCAAGTTTTATTAAATTATGTTCACCAGTTTTGAAATTATAGCTCTATAGTTTTCTAAATTGTTAATGGCTGTTTTTTAAATACAAATTGCTCCACTCATGATTAAGGTAGAAACATAGGAGGAGTGACATTTTGTAGCTATTTAAATTAACTT
>NW_027114166.1:0-541 GCF_000696795.3 Halyomorpha halys
AGGAGTCTATTTTTATGGCTATAATTGATATAATTTATACATCTTAAAAACTCATTATATTTATTTATTCACTCTTATAAAGGAGGCGTTTGAAAATTTTTACAAAAAAAAAAAAAATGCATCGTTGTAATAAATTCGAGTTCAATCAAAAGTTAGCATGTCCACTTATGAAAAGTATAAATTTTTGTATTGCAAGATTATTGACTGACCTCATGTTATTGATTTTAGGAAGATTATCCGGTGGCAATCAAAAAAGATACAAAATAGAAGAAAAACTATTTATTACAATAGTACTGTCAACGTTTCTCATCTTTTAAGTCCACTTAACTTCTTCCTAGGTTCAGCTCTTGAGATATGAAGCCCTGCAATGTGGGGCGAAACGTTGGTTGGTTGGTATTGTTTTTGCTATTTCTGTACCTTTCTTGACCACTACCCCCACCATCTTCCAACAATAAAGGTTTTTTTTTTTTTACTAAACATTCTACACCCAAAACTTATTTAGTTAATTTTTAATTAACTATTATACTAATTAATACATTTT
>NW_027114166.1:7051-7449 GCF_000696795.3 Halyomorpha halys
AAAAAACTTTGATATTACATTAATATGGTACAGGTCTTTCTCCTAATGCAGCAAGAATACTACCCTAAGGATTGAGTAGCCATGAATAGAGAAGGGAGGAGTCTATTTTTATGGCTATAATTGATATAATATCGTATTGGGCGACCAGTTTGCTTACTATACTACAATTTAAGACTATTACTATACATACTTATCATCAATAAGGTCTGTATAGCAAGATACCGGCGAACCCGACTCCTTGCTGGAAGCACACCCATTCATCCTTACCTTACCTAATCTCCAGAAAAGGATTGAAATGCTAAATATTCACACATGATCCCGTTGTAAACTGGTGGCAGATATAGATAACAGCGTAGCATACCGGCTGGAGGCGCCTTGCAAGATCGGCAGAGGCAGCC
>NW_027114166.1:7641-8410 GCF_000696795.3 Halyomorpha halys
TATTCACACATGATCCCGTTGTAAACTGGTGGCAGATATAGATAACAGCGTAGCATACCGGCTGGAGGCGCCTTGCAAGATCGGCAGAGGCAGCCCAGGAGAGATTCGGTGACCAGACCAACCAGCATGATGTCCCGGCGTCGACTGAACCGCCCCCGGAGTTCCGAATCAATACCGCCCCTCCCGCTGGCGGCAACACTCACGGGTAACCCCCTGGGTCTTACCGTACCTGTTAAGTGCACGTGCTACCGGCTACATCTTCCTAAAGTAATTCCTCGGCACCCATCTTGAGTAGCATAAACATCACTAACGAGGTTTGGAGTGATATCCCAAGCAAGCAATCTCTCTAAAGCAAATATTTTCATATCTGAATCCTTATGGCATTCTGACAATACGGGAGGTCTATTCTAATACCGTTCTACATACATACACGTTTTCAGTGGATTTCTAGAGAGCTCTTGAGAATAAGGTACAAGGGTTTGCACTTCGATCAGTTACTATGGTAGAAACGTGTCGAAAGAATGGTGGCAGATCGGAGTATTTCTTAAATAAACATACGAGACGTTCGGTTGTAAATGATGAAGCGTAAATTTTAACAATGTTGAAATGTTTGTTAATTACAATGTTTCTTCAATTTGTTCAGATACCATGTTTTAAGATCGCACGTCTCATATATTTATTCGTAAACGGGTTATTGGTATTATGTTTTTTGTTCATATAACTTGATGTTGACATATCTGCTTTAAAAATTTAGCGATGTTTTGACACA
>NW_027114166.1:12176-12917 GCF_000696795.3 Halyomorpha halys
ATTTAAGAGTAATAATATTGATAACTAAATATGCCAATCGAACGATACATTTATCAGTTTTTAAGTCCCCCAGATTCCAGAAAAATATTTAAATTTTTTTTTAAATTTTCATGTCAAAACTTCCCCCTTAACTTATAACCCTTAGTATTACCTATTAGCTCAAATCATACCTAGTTATGATTCTACATGAGAAAATCTTTGTGATCAATATAAATGATGATTATTTTAATTAGATATGTAAGTTTCCATAAGGAGTGGAATTTTTTCATTACTTCGGTGATCCCACGAAATGAATACTTGACCCCCCACCATGGTTAGAATTTTTTTTTTTTTTTATTTTCAAAAACCTCTTTTATTGATAAATATGTATATACAATACGGATTATAAATTATTACAATATAAATAATATACAATACAATATATACAACTTTTCTTGATTTGCCTTACGGCATTATAAGATGAGCAAAACATGGTCCGCTGAAGGCGGTTTATACATTTTGTGGCTCTATAGCCGGGGGCTTACAAAGAATGTGACCACCATGGTTAGAATAGGTTGGCTACCTCTAGATAAGCGATCTCCCCCCTCCCCCCTCGTGTGTGTCAGAAATTACTAGGGAGGGGGTCATTAAAAAAAAAGTTTCTAAAACATCTGGTCAGGTGACAACAGCAGGTGATAGGGAAGACCAACTACTAAATATATTTGATCCACGTTCATTGCAAACTGGAACCCCACACACCTT
>NW_027114167.1:0-406 GCF_000696795.3 Halyomorpha halys
ACCGATCTAGCCCGAACCAGATATCACTCCTTCCATTATAAACTCCCTAACCACTCAAACCCCCCAGTTTCTAACCTTGCATCCTCTTCCATTCCAGACAATCCTCCGAGGCGCCTGAAAATAAGATGGCCACGAGACCAGCTAATGTAAAATGTCATTAGAGTGCTACCAATGGGTAGTTGCTCTACACGTTTGTAACACTCCAATTTAACTTAGATGAGATTTACTAAATTTATTATAATGTACAGTTGTAAATAGCAATAAATAAATATTTTAAAAAAAATTTCCACAGGGACATCCAATTATGATTTTACTTTGTCTTATTCCGAAACATTCTGAGCTGAACCAGACTATTATTAAATGTTAGGATATAATGAAAATATTAAAATTCAAATTTAGATGAAAT
>NW_027114167.1:1916-3409 GCF_000696795.3 Halyomorpha halys
AAAACACAAATAAGTTCGATTAACTTATTTTAATGTGCCAACGTTTAGGCTAGAGTTTCTAGCCTTCTTCAGGGCTAAAAACAGAACAAGATAACAACCACAGTAAGTATAGAAAAATAAAAAAATAAAAAGGAAAGTATAAACAGAATAATTTTACAAAATAGAATTAATAAAATGAAGTTATGAGAGTAGCGGGAAATAAAATGTATACATAGGTAATTGAAAAAGTGGGTAAAATAACATAATTATGGAAATGAAATAAAAATGAAGTTATATAATGCAAAGAAGTATAAACATATTAGTTATTATTAACTTAAAATTTAAATATGAAAAGAAAATGCAAATTGAGAGGAAGAAAATATATGTAACAATAATAGATGATAAAGAGGCAAATTATAAGTATAGTGAACAAAGCTTATAACGCGGGTAAGGAAAATGGATAAAAGTGGTGAAAATAAGGGGTAAGAGTAAAATAAAGAAAGGGGAAAGAAAACAAAAAAAAGAATAAAAACGAACCTGTTCGCTTGAAGATCAAACGCCTAATCCATTAGGTAGTATCCATACTGCGCTAATGACGGTCAAACTCAGAATTAAAAAAGTCGTTACAACAATGACTAAGTGTTTAAAATAAGTTAATCGAACTTATTTGTGTTTTTCATTAACCGCACCCCCAACCATCTTCTCCTCATTCAAATTATAATTTAATCGAACACATTTAAACAAATTATAGTTTGGTCGAATAATATTTTAAACCTCACATTAAATATTTTAATCCAAAAACCAACGGGCGTTGATGACCAGACAGTCGAATGCTCTTTCAAAACAAACAAACAATTAACATAATTATTCTTGAAAAAAAAAATGATTTTGATATTTTCGTTTTAATTCAATAAAGTGTGTTTATGTGTTTTCAATAAGAAGAACTTAACTTCTTAAATTAGGATTAAACTTTATTTCACTTCACAGTGACTAGACTATACTACAAATAAATTGTTTACTGTGATCTTTTTTATCATAAGGCTACGAATTGTAAGGGAGGAGGAATTATAAACGAAAAGTAAAGGGCTTTTGTCGTTTAAGTCTGTTATGAGGATTCCAGATAATATATTTCGAGCAAAAACTGCAACGAATGGGGTGTTGAGTTTATTTGTGGCGTAATAAGGAGTATCAAGGAGTTTATATTTCCAAGTAAGGATTGGATTCGGGGGGAATTAGATAGTTTAGTAGAGCCCCAGAGTTCAATTCCGTATGTCCAAAAAGATTTATCATAGAATTAAATGAGGAGAAGATTGTTGGGGGGTGCCGTCAATGAAACACAAATAAGTATGACTAACTTATTTTAATGTGCCGACGTTTCGGCTAGAGTTTCTAGCCTTCTTCAGGGCTAAAAACAAAACAAGATAACAACCACAGTAAGTATAGAAAAATAAAAAATATAAAAGAAAGTATAAACAAAATAATTTTACACATACAATGAATAGCTTTACAAAATA
>NW_027114168.1:0-2046 GCF_000696795.3 Halyomorpha halys
AATCGAGAACTCTAGAACTCTTATGGATACTACTAGAACTCAAAAAAAAATTGAAATTTTTCAAGGATGGGGGGCCAACTTCACAGAGGTCGAATGAAGGATAACTTGACGGAAATAGATACATTTAGCAAACTTGCTATGGCCCACTCTATTGAAGCAAAAACACCTACGGCAGTGTGGGGTGGAATCTTACATGGCGTTCCTGATGAATTTGTGTCAGATTGCGGCAAGGAATTTTATAATTCCCTAATTCGCAATTAAAATAGAACACTAGGACTTAGCTGGCGACTAAATACGCCCCACCACATCAAGGGTAAAGGCGTCGTGGATCGGTTACATAACACTCTCGGTGAACACCTCAGGTTACTTAAATTGGGCCGTAGTTTTGACCCTTATGATGCCATACCACGTGCAGTAATTGCTTATAATAATACAATCGATTCAGTTACCGAGTTATCCCCAGTAGAAATTGTTTTCGGGCAAAGGCGACGCGATAGAGGAGACGTTATCACGGTCAACAATAACGACCTCAGGACGATGCTTTGCCGGGAGAGAACAAGGCGTCAGGAAACATGGGAAAAGGTTCGGGAAAAACTAATACGCGAAAAATGAGTTCGTGTAGGTAAAGCCAATAATCGACCCGGGGTTTCTAAGAAGGGGCTCTTACAGCTGGGTACAACTATATATCGACGACTGCGAATTCCACGAAACAAAACAGCTGCACGGTATGAGGGGCCTTATAAAGTCGTAACAATAAGAGAAAACAATTTGTTTACCATCCGAGATGCATACTATCCGTTTCGTTGCGCACGGTGTGAGGGGCCTTATAAAGTCGTAAAAATAAGAGAAAACAATTTGTTTACCATCCGAGATGCATACTATCCGTTTCGTTGCGCACGGTGTGAGGGGCCTTATAAAGTCGTAAAAATAAGAGAAAACAATTTGTTTACCATCCGAGATGCATACTATCCGTTTCGTTGCGCACGGTGTGAGGGGCCTTATAAAGTCGTAAAAATAAGAGAAAACAATTTGTTTACCATTCGAGATGCATACTATCCGTTTCGTTGCGCACGGTGTGAGGGGGCTTATAAAGTCGTAACAATAAGAGAAAACAATTTGTTTACCATCCGAGATGCATACTATCCGTTTCGTTGCGCACGGTGTGAGGGGCCTTATAAAGTCGTAACAATAAGAGAAAACAATTTGTTTACCATCCGAGATGCATACTATCCGTTTCGTTTGCGCACGGTCCACCTAGAAGAACTGCGTGTACCCCGGATGATATTGTACCTTGAGCCGAAGAGCGGCGCTCAACTTAGTACTAATTTTTGTATAGAGCACAATGAATTAGGTATTGAATAGCCAATTGTCTTTAGAAATGTAAATTATGTTCAATTGGATTTTTTTTAAGTGTATACAGTTTAATTTATTTCGTTAAAATTTGTTATTACGAGAATCAATTGTAGTGTATCTGTTAATTCTATGTTATTAATGTGTTTTGTTCTATTTTCTTATTATAAGATAATTGGAGACTAAGTATAATTTTGTCATTTTCGTGAGAAAAAGCACTAGCATTAGATTAAGAAAAATGTTTGTATTTGTTGTATCCGTTTAAATAAAAAACAAGTGTAACCTTTCAAATTATTTTTTTTTGTTTGTAGTTCCTTCGGATGAAGGAACTGAAGGGATGGAGTTAACAGTGTACACATTGTAGAAAAAATAGCAACTTTGTTACTATTTTAAACAAATAGTAAAAATTTCACAAATTCAGTCTAAACGTAAGTTATATATACATTTCTAGCTTATAATATATGAATATTCAAATTTTCATACCATACCAATCTTCTGCTGGGTAATGGTTAATTTTATAACCTTGCAAGTAGCCATTCCTGCTATCGACTGGTGGGGGTTCCCACCAAACATCAAGAGAAGTTGCAGATGCTGTAGAACACCCAATATTTTTCGGGGACATTGATGGAGCTGAAAATTGAAAAAAAAAATGAGTTATCATATTTTTTATTCAAAGATGTAATGTGTTATTAACTC
>NW_027114168.1:2601-3146 GCF_000696795.3 Halyomorpha halys
TCGTCAGCAGCATCCTTTGATACTTAAATTGTCATTTAAAATTAAATCTTTTGAACAAAACAACATGGGAAGGGGGTAATGTAAAAAAAATGAGTTATCATATTTTTTATTCAAAGATGTAATGTGTTATTAACTCTAGTTCCCCGCTTTTCTATTACTCGTCCGCAGCATCCTTTGATACTTAAATTGTCATTTAAAATTAAATCTTTTGAACAAAACAACATGGGAATGGGGTAATGTAAAAAAAATGAGTTACAAAACTGAAACGGCAAGAAACCGTACGTTTCCGACAATTCTAATGTATACTATATACATGTGTGTGCTAAAAGCTCTTCTACGTGTACATTACTGTATGATGGCCATTACAACGCACAGAATTTATGTTTGGGAATCAAATAAACCACCAAACTCTATTTCGTTCAACTCAATATCATACTTTTTTCAGAATGATACATATTACATAACAAATCAAATTATCGTATTGTCATATTTGTAGAAATATAAAATGAAATGAGATATGAAAATCAATTATTTGATAAAGTATA
>NW_027114168.1:3311-8705 GCF_000696795.3 Halyomorpha halys
TATATATGCCTTTATATACCTATCAATCCCCTTCCCAATACGTATGGTTTTACGTCAGCTATTGTCACCTTTAGCTGCTGTTAAGAATATTGAATATCGCCATCTGTCTTTGTTTTATAGACTAAAATGTAGTGCTGTCTATGAGGAGTTACATCACATGATTTCATGTTACTATATTAATCCTTTCAGTGCCAGATGCCGATATATTGGATATATCGGAGCCGATGTATTGGCCTCCGGCACCCAAAAGAGTTAATAAAACTTTTTAATATTTTATACAATATAATTTTAAACATCAATAAATCAATCAAGTACGGCAGCCTGTTTTTTTTGTTCTCAACACTATAATACCGTTTTAAAGTAGCATAATACCATATCATTTAATATAACTTAATATAAAATGTAATATTAACAAAATAGAATAAATATAAAATGTAGTATTATTATTTACCTCCTTCTTTAGTTGTTGTAGTAAAGAATTGGGAATTAGGGCCTGCTCCTCGACTATTAAATGCTTGGACAGATATAATGTAAGTAGTAAAGGTTGAAAGGTTATCAATTATTGTCTGACCTCCATATTGTGATCCAACTTCCACAGTTTTTATATTTGAATGCTGAGATGCGACCGTAACAGATGTTTCAGCTGGTGATTCGGTGTAACCAACATAATAACCAAGCAAATTTCCATTCCAAGTTTCTTCTGAAGGAGCTTGCCAACTAACATATATTTCAGTTGAGCTTCTTGCTTCTATGTGAATCTCTCTTGGTACCCCACTTGGTTCTAAAAATAAAATAAAATTATGGAAACCAACAAAAATGCTTATGTAGTGTACAATAAACTGAAAAGAATTACGATCAAACCTTCTTCTTGTGTAGTAACTTGTATTATTTCACTAGGATCACTAAATCCAAGTTTGTTTTCAGCAAGAATCCTAAAATGATATGAAGTCGCAGGGTGTAAATTAGCGATAGTTGCAACAGTTTGAGTTGCTGGCACTACCACCTTTGAAGGTTGCACATCCCATGGTTCTGAAAGAGACCAAAATATTGTATTTCAAAATTCGGAATTGATAATTTAGAGTGCTACCAATGGGTAGTTTCTCTACACGCCTGTAACACTCCATATTAACTGAGATCAAATTTACTAAATGTATTATAATGTACAGTTGTAAATAGCAATAAATAAATTAATGAATAGGAATTGATAATTGGTGTTATATAAAAGTTTGATATGTGGGGAGCTGTAAATAACATGTTAGTCATCTCACATAATGTTCCATACTATAAAGCATAAAACTAATTAATCACCGGACTTCGTAATCCAGTAAGAATAAAGTGCATCGATACCTGAAATTAACTTGTAGTGGATAAGGTATGAAGTTATTGGACTATTTCCTACATATGGCTGTGTCCAAGATAATTGTAAAGTGCGACTTTGTTGATCAATAACTCTAATATTTTTTGGTACCTCTGGTGTTTCTGAAAATCAAAAACGTATAATATAATATTCAAAATTAGTACAGTAAATAATAACATTAATAAATTTTATTTTGTGTAGATTATATTGTATATTATATTATTCTAGTAGATTGTTTTTATATAAAAAATATAGCATTGTTACTTATTCATCTTAATTGAATCTTATTAGTTAGTGATTTAAACCGAGCTATTGATAGGCTGAACTAACGAAATCCTAACAAAGATCTTTTTTTATGTCATGAAAAATGTTGAATACAAGTTTTCAACAGAAATACATGTTTTAAGGTTTCCTAAATCTAAATTACTAAGTTCTCCGCATGGGTTTACCAGCTAGAAAAGGGCCTAAAGCCGAACGAGGCGCTGGTGAGAGCAATAGCGGCGTACAACTACTCCGTCCATTCGATTACGGGTTTTTCTCCCTTTGAAATTCTGTTTGGCCTCCGAGGACGCAAGCACGATTACCGAAACACAGCAATCGATTGGGGGATATTATCGCTAATGGGGTGGCTCTCAGGAAAATGCCAAACGCGTGGCGTGATAAAACGCGGGTGTTCGAGACATTTGCCCACAATGTCTTGGACACTCGCGTTATCGGGATTAGAACGATCGTCTATCGTAGGGTGAGTTCCAACAAGGGTAAAGAGCCCCAGAGATTCAGGGTGACAACAATTAGGGAGCACAATTTTGTCACGATAGAGAACATTAAAGATTCTAAAAAACGAAGAACTGTTCATATCGAACAACTTAAATTTCCCATGTTGGAGGATCAGTAAATCTGGAGATTTCTCTTCTACATGAATGTAAGACTTTTTTTCTCTTATTTCTTTTTCTCTTCCCTTCTTTAATCTACTCGATCAGCTGATTTAAGCTGTCAGCTGACAATAGTGCTCAGGCCTTAACTACCCCCACCAGTTTACGTACATTCCCCGTAAACTATCAGTAAAATATACAAATAGGAAACAGAATATCAATAGCAATATAATAAAAAAATCGTAGCCTTAACTAAACGCTAGATAATAGATTATAATTACAATAGAATAACAATGGGTTATAATAAACATAGAACAACAATAAAAATAAAATAATAAAATTAATAAGATCGATGGCATGAGAACAAATCAAAATAGCTGTACAATAAAACTCACATTTCCTTACAATTGCCAACTTACAACAATTCAAAACATAAAAATATACAAACAATAAAAAAAAAAATCATATACAATTTATATATAGTAATGATCAGAAGGGAGTTTTAACTGTAAACCGTTCTCCGCTTCCTCAGTTTTGTCAAACTTTCAATGGTGACAGTGTTATGTTACCTAATTATTGGATAAGTTTGTCGGGGGGTGCAGCAAAGATTGCTGACTGCATACCCCGACAAACTTCTCCAATCATTAATCTACGGTCAACTATCTACACCTCGTTACCAAATTACTGTGATCCTGAATGGCCTATCGTTGGGCTGAAACTCTTTCCTCCTAAGGGTATCTAATTTTCGATATAAAATTATCCCTATTTTTATAGCTTCTATCGTGTCTCTGGCATTAAAATTTTGCCGTGCCACGTGTTTACTCGTTTCCCTCTCGATCCTTCCTTTCACCTTGGTCTATATTTTCCTCAACGCTAGGCTGTTATTTAGGATCTTCCTTTCTCCCGTCGTCACACCTCTGTAATCCATAAATGTACCTCATGTAGCCCAAAGAGTATTCGAATGAGGAAAACCCCGCGACCATATAAATTGAGTGATTGTAGACCGCGATTGCTCTGATCATTGCTTCGACTAGTTCCAACCCATTATCCACTTGATATACCAGTGAATGGTCACTGAGGGTACTATGAAGGCGTTTTATTCCTCCTCAGCTTTTTGGATGACCCGGGATGTTAATATGCCATTTCTTTCCGGATGGCCACATTATCGAACTCTCTTCCACCGTCGATATACACATTCGAATCAGCGCTCATTAGTGCTCTCTACAATTTCTGGTTAGTTTTTGGGTTAGTACGTCAAAAAATTCGACAATTATTTTACCACCTAGTTATTATAATACAGTCAATAATTTAGTGAACTTTAATAAGACAATAGTACTGTTTAAAAAAGGTTTAACTAATAAAGAAAATATCTAATCGAGGTAAGCGTTAAACTATCTGTTATCTTTAGACCTCCTGTGCATGTATCTCTACAGCTCCCCTCTACTTACCATCACTATCTTGGCTGTTGACAAAACATAATACGTCTATTCAGTGCTCCAATGCTTATAGAAGGATATAATATGTAATTTGTAAAATAAGAATCATTTAATAAATACAATGAGGATTACTAACGAAGATATAATGAAGGCTATCAAGGAAATGAACGAAAATATTGAAAAGAATAATAAACTAAATGCTGAGCTCATTCAAGAACTAAATTCAGTTTAAAAAAATTGTACAGCCTTTGAAAAAAAAAAAAAACCGATAAGATTCAAGAAGAAGTAAACTTCTAGAAACGGCAGCTTAGGAAAAATAATTTTGATGATAACAACATTAAATTACCAACAGGAATAACATTTAATTCTTTATAATGTTCCACATACAAATAATGAAAATACATTGGGAAAAGTTAACGAGGTTTTGGAACAGGCAAATATAAGTCTTCCTGATTACGCCGTAAATAATTGTTTTCGATTAAAAAAGGGACCAATATTAGTGTCGCTAAATAACAATAATGTCAAACAGGAAATATTTAGGCAGAAAGAAATATTAAAAAGTATTTCCATTAATCACGATAAAACATTAGAGGAAAGGGAAGAAGGGAGACAAATATATTCATATCTTCAAAATTTACGCAATATTCATGAAAATGTTTCCTACAGAAAAGGCTTTTTTAGAATAAGAGGCTCTTATTATCGAATAAAAGATGTAGAGAATATTCTTAAACAACAGGAATCAGAAACTTTAAAACTTAGTTCAAACGCACAAGACGGTAAACAACCAAAATCATTCGATAAAGAGCTGATTAATAAAAAAAGGAAAACTGAAGAGTATTTCTTTCTTCACTCAATTCTGATTTCGTTCTATGAGTCTTTCAACTGTTTTAAATGATCAGATACCTACCTCACAACATATCGGTCATTCTCGCAGTGTCACTCGGTCTCAAAAGCAGATCAAGGCTTCTAATAAGGTTAATATTTCCCAAAAAATTGAATGTAGAGTGATCTTTTGCAATATAAATGGATTTAAAAATGTATTTAAATTTACCAGTAATGAATGCGAAGTTATTAGAAGGAACTCAGTGTTATGTTTTGTAGAGACATGGCTAACAGAAGATAATTTCGTACTCCCACCATGGCTACAGGATTACACACCATATAATGGTAATGGAATAAAACTAAATCAAACTGGACGTGCTGGTGGAGGTCTGCTAACCTTTATCAATGACTCGGTAATTTCCTCATTATTATTTAAAAATCGTTATTGGATATTCAACAGCATGAAAATAGAAAATATTCTAGTTGTTTTCGATTGAAAATATACTGAACATTGTTAGTAAAGCCAAATTGAACAGACTATATATTTAAATATATATAGTAATAATATGTAATAAGTTTAATTTTTTAACTGGCATATAAATAGTATTATGTAAATAGTTTTCGGATCCAATTAATATCTTTACTTATATTGTGTTATCATCCCATTCGTTTCAGATTTGGCCCAAAACAGTTATGCGTCTTTTCATTCCAAACTCCTTAACCATCCTGACCCATTAATTCGTTATCTTTTATCCTTAACAATCCCTAATAATCCTCCGAGGCGTCTGAAAAGAAGATGGCCACGGGATCTTCTAATTTAAATTAATGTTTAAAGTACCACCAATGGGTGGTTCCTTCCCAAGATTTTCAAGTGTATATGAAACATACAACATACTTACTTATTGTA
>NW_027114168.1:9725-13348 GCF_000696795.3 Halyomorpha halys
TGACAGTTCTAGTCCGTCCGCTTCATCTCGGCAACTAGAACTGTTACTCTGCCTCAGACTCTCTCACCTAGACCTCCTCTACCTAGTCGGTGTCCAGGGCTCATCCCCTGGCACGGCCTTCCTTTCTAACCTAATAAATGAATACGTCTTGTCGTGGGCCTTCTGTAAAGAGATATCAGGCTGGAGAAATCGCCTAAGACCAGACAACCCCGACAAATGGTGACCCCGACGTGATCCAGAGGAAGACTCAAGGAGGAGTAAGAAATATCTAGAGAGATGGCAGGAGATTCAGAGACGGAAAAAGAAGAGATGCAAGGACAGAGAAGGGACCCTCAGGAAATCGATGCATATCAAGGCCCAGTATCAAGAATACCACGGTTCTGGAGGAACAACAACCCGTGCTATGGTTCGCCGCCTGCGAGGCCGTATTCTCAACTTCGAAGGTCACATCAAGCACCATAAAATTCCAACTTCTGATCCCGAATATCGATCAGGACGTATTAATACAAGTGCAAGACCTTATTACGGATCCTCTTAAGCAGACATATGAAAATTTGAAGGCCAGGCTACTACAGACCTATGGAGAATCAGAAAACATAAGGATAAAGAAACTTTTAGAAGACATCCCGCTAGGAGACCAAACCCCGTCACAGTTACTTCGAAGGATGCAGCAACTAGCTGGAGATTGCGTGAACGCAGAGTTCATCAGGACATTATGGCTGAAAACCCTACCCACTAGGTTCCAAACAATATTGGCCGCCACAGAACACACAGATGTGGAAAAACTAGCCGCTATAGCAGACAAAATCCATGAAGTATCAGCGCCAACATAAGCCTACACCATCACTCGACCAGGCACTTCGAGACAGACAGTAGATAAGCCATCGCGTGAATATACAGATGACCTAAGGGAACTCCGGCAGGATATAAATAGAATACTTGATATCTTAGGATCAAAAGAGCGCGGACGAAGCCTAAGCCGAGGACGGAATGGCGCACGCGCTAGATCCAAATCCCATCCAAGCGGTATCTGCTACTACCACCGACGCTTTCAAGAAAAGTCTTTTAAGTGCAGGAAACCTTGTAATTGGGAAGCGAAGAGCCCTGAGCAGAATTTAAACTCCAACCAGTGAAAGTTGTGGCGGAAACTTTCACTCCGCACCCACACCGCCGCCTTTTCGTCAAAGACCGAATAACAGGCCAGCCTTTCCTGATAGACACAGGAGCTTCAATTTCACTGCTACCAGTCCCTAAGGGACGGCGCAGGAACCCATCAGACTTTACGCTGGTAGCTGCTAATAATTCCTCGATAGCCACTTATGGAGAAGCAACCAGAGATGTGTACCTTGGTTTTAAGAAACCCCTTCGCTGGACCTTCATACTAGCAGACGTAGGCAAAGCGATCTTAGGTGCGGATTTCCTCTATTGGCATCAACTCACAGTAGACCTGAGAAACAGGAGATTGATCAATGAGCTTACAGGCCAGAGGACGACAGGGAATATTTCAGAAGAAGAAATTCCAGTATACTCAGTAGCACCCACGAATCAGAGATATGCAAAGATCCTGAAAGAGTTCCCCACTATAACCAAGATCACACCGGTACGTGGACCACCCAGCGGAGTCGTCGAACACTATATAGAGACAAAAGGTCGACCAGTTTCAGCAAAATGCCGACGCCTACCGCCCGGAATATACCAGGAAGTAAAGAAGGAGATTAAGAACCTAATAAAAGAAGGTATTTGTCTCCCTTCAAAGAGTCCCTGGTCAAGTCCACTACACGTGGTGAAGAAGGCAGATGAAAGCCTAAGGTTATGTGGCGATTATAGGGCGCTAAATGAGCAAACAGTTCCTGACAAGTACGGAGTGCCTAACCTTCGGGACTTCACGATGGAACTGCATGGGAAGAAAATATTTTCCAAGATAGACCTACGCCGCGCCTACTACCATATACCGGTCGCAGAAAAAGACCGAGAGAAGACGGCCATTATAACACCATTTGGCCTAATAGAGTATAACAGAATGAATTTTGGTCTAAGGAACGCAGGACAAAGCTTCCAGAGATTCGTCGACGATAAATTTCGCGACCTGACCTACTTATATAAATTTCTAGATGATTTCCTGATTGCGTCTGATAACGAAGAGCAACACGAAACCCATCTGCGGGAAGTCCTACAGAGACTGGACAAATATGGCATCGCTGTCAATCCGGCCAAATGTATTTTCGGAGTAACCGAATTAGAATTCCTTGGATATCACTTGACCCAAACAGGCATAATGCCACTGGAAAACAGAGTGAAAACAATATTAGATTACCCGCTACCAAAAAACCTTCGCCAGCTCCGTCGCTTTCTGGGAATGTTGAATTTCTACAGGCCCTGTCTACCGAATGCGGCTAGCATACAGCAGCCCCTCAACGAGCTAACTCACGGAAAACCGAAAAAAGATACAACACCGATTGAGTGGGATAAGAGGACAACAGAAGCATTCGAAGCAATAAAGAAAAATTTGGCAGAGGCTGCCCAGCTGAATCACCCCGACCCCACTGCTGAAATATCCATAGCGAGCGATCCATCGGATATAGCTATAGGCGCAGTATTACAGCAAAAGAAGGACGACACTTAGCAACCACTCATCTTTTTCTCCAAGGCGCTGAGTAATTCACAGAAAAAATATTCTGTATATGACCGAGAATTACTGGCCATATATGAAGCAGTTAAGCATTTTAGACACCTATTAGAGGGCAAGAATTTTTATATAATCACAGACCACCGCCCGCTAACACACGCTTACAATCAGAAGCCTGAAACCGTGACGCCAATAAGGACCCGCTGGCTCACCTACATTAGCCAATTTACTACCGACGTGTGTTATAAACCTGGAAACGACAACATAGTGGCTGATGCACTTTCAAGAATCGAAGAGATCCAAATGCCTGACGACTTCGTCGCACTCTCAGAGGCACAAGAAAAGGACGAAGAACTCCAACGCATAAAGGATCAGCCTAACTTAAAATTTAAAAGCATGGAAATACCAGGCACGGATAAGTCTATCCTTTGCGAAACATCCCTTAGCAAGGCCAGACCTTATCTACCAACTGAATTTAGGCGACCTGCGATTGATAAGATCCACAACCTCAGCCACCCCAGTATAAGCAATACAAGAAAAATTATAACACGTTTCTTTTGGCCAGACATTAATGTAGACGTCGGTGAATGGGCTAAATGTTGCCTTGCTTGGGAAAAATCAAATATTAGCAGAGATACATACAGCATATATGCCCAGGGAGGATAACACGGAAGTTAGACCAAGGTCGATTAAAAAAAAATCTCCCCAGTCCACAGAGAAGAGAGAAGAGGAACACTATCGGACGAGATCAGGCCGATCTGTAAAGCCAACAGTCCGCTTCTCTGAGGCGGTAAAACATTCCTCATTTACATACCTATGACTCCGTCATTAAGGGGGGGGGTCAGTCAGCGAGCACGTAGTGCCGTTGTAACCCGCCATGAGCCAGCACTACAAGCGTCTAAGCAGCTGTATAATTGTATATAAGTGTATCATTATAAAAGTACGATCTATTGTATAAATGTATATATGTTAATATGTAAAATGTAAGAATGTTAAT
>NW_027114168.1:13483-13886 GCF_000696795.3 Halyomorpha halys
TGAATCCTCAGTGATAACCGATCACATGAGGCCTTCAATTGTCACCGGGATTGATCCATCAGATCAAGCCGGGTCTAGTCATAGCACTGGTGGCTTACACTCTACTTGAGATAGAGAAGTTTATTGCTAATCTATTCTCGTAAGAGTTGGTTTTTGTTATGCTCATCTTAGACTATGGCCTATCTCCTCTCCTTACTCCAGCAATCTTAGTCCGTCCTCTTCATCTCGGCAACTAAGATTGTAACCTAATCCTCAACGGTTACACTGGTCCGTCCGCTTCATCTCGGTAACCAGTGTAATTTCCCGTTTCTCCCCGGCTCTAGTCCGTCCGCTTCATCTCGGTAACTAGAGCTGCACCTAGCCTTATCAGCTTACTGGTCCGTCCGCTTCATCTCGGCAACTA
>NW_027114168.1:14606-30933 GCF_000696795.3 Halyomorpha halys
AGACGGACAGGCTCCGCAAATAGATCAGTCTTTGAGAGCACTTCAAGCGTTTCATTTCGCACTCCTCTCTCTTATTATTTTTAGTTTCTTACTTTAGTAAAAGATAACTTATAAAAATTATAATACGACAAGGCATATTGTTCGCCTTAATACTCCCTACCCATGTAAATAAACAATCAAAATGTACATAAGACGCATTAAGAGAAAGAATAAAACAGTGTTATTTCAATAGTCTTACGTATTGTTATGGTGGAGGCAGGTGGACTTCGGAAGAAGATATATTCCACTTATTCAGAGATAGAAAACGACCTACACAGACCAATGGTCAGTACGCGAAGACTTTGCTCGCCCAGTATAATCTAATTACTGAGAAGATGAGGGAGTCAATGAGTATGGAGGTAATGCATTAAAGGATGAGCTTCCTGGGATCCATCCTGAAGATTCAGTTAGCCAAATAGACAAACAAAAAAGAGGGATTCGTTCGCAGTATGTGCACAGGAGATGGTGGACACCAGTGCACGAGGAGTCAAGAATGGAGTTAGAGGACGTAGGGTGGAGTAGAGTAACCTACACTCGCCCCAGAAACTTGGACACATCGAGCAAAGAGAAACAGGTAGGGATAGAGGCATGGCGGATAGAAAAACGAACCAAGCCAGACCGAGGAATGGTTGTCGGAAGGAAGATAGATAGGGTGCCCCCGTACGCGATGCTTTGAGTGCGGTGATGAAGGACACATCGCAAAACATTGTCGATACAAATACCGAAGGAAGGAGGCGGGCCGGGGAGAACCGATGGAGGTAAACGTCCAGAGAGTCAAAAGGAGACGTGGGCTACCCAGATCGGATAAGTGTAGTGAGTCGTCAGAGTCTTCAGAAAAATTACTGACAGAACCGGAAGAGGAGACGAGAAAAAGGGGCAAGAAACCGAGGACCAGGTGGCAGAGAACCGGAGAAAGAGGAAGGTTGCATGAAGAAATCTGAGGAGGGTGGCAGCAGAGGGGCGACCGCACGTTGGTATGCTCCAAGGGAGAACACAACGGTCTGCCAATCATCCACGTGAGAGGAATGGCATGGCTGGTGGATACCGGGAGTTCCCACACCATCCTCAGCAGGGAAGCGCTTAGGAAGCTAACCAACGGGGAGAGGACACTCCAGGTATGTATATGTCAATTAATCACTCTGGGTGGTTCCTGTAGTGTGGAAAGAGAAGCAGACATGGACCTAAAAAAGTGGGGAATCCAGGGTGACTTGCGGGTTCACATAGTAGAGTAAATGCCTCGGGAATACCAAGTTATCGTGGGGTGTGATTTATTAACCAGAGGGCGGTCACGGATAGCGAGAAAAGGGGGCAGATGGACCATTCGAATAGGAAACAAAAGGTTTAGAGGCCAACGCACTCTGGGAGGAAAACAGGTTAGTGCAATTGTACAGGGAGGGAATTGGAGACGGGATATAATGGAGGAATTTAGGGACGGTGAGGTTCTGGGCGTGGCGGGTAGGACCGTGCACGAAATCCTTTTAAAACAGGAGAGTGTGACTGACGTCAAAGAGAGGAGGTACCCACAGGCGCTTAGAAAACATATACGGGCCGAGCTGGAAAATTTGAAAGCCCAGGGTATAATCAACCAGGTTAGTAGTCAACCAGATCCGCTCCTCGTTTTCTGGGCTTAAGGAGTGGAACAATGATAGCATGTTTCCACTCCATTGGGAAGTATCTGAGGCGAGAGCAGGAGTTGTATATGTTGAGGAGAAACATTTGGGCTTTTCTAGGGAGCCGTTTGTGTAGGACGTACGAGATGTTGTCCTTTCCTGTGGACTTGTTTCCCTTCGTTATCCTCAGTGTTGCAGTCAGGTCTTTATAGGTTGAGAAGATGGTGTTTTGTTGGTTTTTGGTCTGGGGTTGGTGGTGGTATACAGAAACGGTGCATGCATAGTCACGTTGTAGGTAGTATATAGATAGAACGTCTGCTTGATCTGCGGGAGTGAGGAGCTCATAGCCTCGGTGGCGTTTCACCGATCTCGATTTGGTGTTGTGACTTCGGACTAATTTCCAGAAGTTTTTGGGGTACTAGTGTGTGTGGATTAATTGTTCATGCCATATGGATGTTTTCCACTGTGACATAAGGGATGTTATTTGTCTTGTGAGACTGTTTATGATTGGTCTGTAAGTCTGGTCTTAAGTCCTGTACCAGCAGTTTTTGATGTTATTGCGTTGTTTAATGAGATAGAGGGGGAGGTGAAGATAGGATTGAACCGGCGGGGATTTAGTAAGGAGAACTTGCCGGTACATATTGTAGGTTGTATGCCGAGTGAGGTAAAAAAAATATATATAACATTTTTTTTCTCTCTAATGACAAAGTAAGTACGACAAGTGTAAATTTGATCAATTTTGATGAAGATTTATTACTATATTCCCAACAACGTTATTCCATCCACATTTCCCTGATTCTATGAGACCCTAATTTACCATCCAAATCCCTTAGTATAGTTCCTATCCACCTCTATAATTCTCACCGAAGGTTGAAATGGCTAAGGTCTCGAGACCTGAATAGCTGTTTGAGTCCTGACAATCCAGCTTCTCCGCTCAATCCATGGGTGTAAGCAGCTCAGGTACTCTCACTCTGTCTCAACTGACCTTCAGTACCAGTGCCACGGTTGGGAGAGAAGTGTTAGGACCTCTTGGAGCTTTGTAATCCCTTCCATACGAGGGTGGCAAAGTTTGGTTTGGGCTTTCCTAGGCTGAATATAAATATTGTGCGAATTTAATTAGCTTTATTTTTTTTATATCTGTTATATCGATTTATATTTTTTTTACGAATATCATATTTGTATTTTGTATTTTTTTTTTTAAATTTTAGGTGTGCTATTGTTATCATTTAATTTTTTTTTATCTGTATATATAATATGAACTATTAGGGTACTAATACTTATTGCTCCTAATTGTGGCAAATTGCATTATCACTCTTCAATAAAATCATATTTAAAAAAATGCATGTAACTATTTCAAGTACAATATGCTAACAATTTTACTTTTAGTTACAATACCTTGTACAATCAGATGTATTGACATTTCGTCATGTCCATAAGCATTACTTGCAAGACAATTAAGTACTCCAGTATCATGACGAAATACATGAGATATTCCAAGTTCTGAAACCATACCTTCATCCAAGAGTTGTTCTCTCACTGAATACCTAAAGAAATCATTGACATATTGGATGAAACTGCAACAAGCATTTAAATACAATAATCTAAATTCAACTTATACATTCCATTTCAATAATTTAGATTTTGTTATATTATGTTTTTTTTTGTTTTTTTTTAACACAACTTTTATTCACATCTTCCAATATAATTCAGATGAAACCAGTGAATGAAATATATAGCAGTTCAAGCAAGTGACAACAGACATGGACAGTACCCAGCGGCACCTCCCACAGGCGTGATATTAAGACTAATTGCGAAAAGAAACTAGAAGATCTCTCATTTAACACCTTTTAAGCCTTTTCCTAGAATGTGCGTTGTGATCATGTTATTTGTAAATGATAGGATGAACTTGTAATTCATTATGGAATCTTATGGTAGGGATCTATATGTGTTCATTTACAGTTGGTGTGTGAAAGTCACCAGTCTTTTGATATTTCTACAAAGATTTAATTTCAACACATAACCCACCACTAAGTGCAAATTTTTCATTCAGTGTTCTTGTGCCTTTGTCTTGGCAGTGGATTCTAAAGACTCGTTTAATGAGAGCTAGATGGAGCGCTCCTTAGGAATGCATAGGTTCTGCTTCAGGATCGATCTCTGCCTTATCTAGTTCATGACTTTTCACAAATTTTCCTCCCTAGCACCTACAGTTTTCCAGATAGGCAACCCTCGTCTGTCGGAACTCTATGTACCTCATATTTTTTTGTATACTTATTAATTTTTATTATTGTAATGTATATAAATTTTAGTGAGCACAGATGTTGGAGTACTGTTTGCTATAATAAGATAATTTCGATACAGGTTGATCCAGTAATATGAAATAAGAATTTAGTTATTAAAACCAATTATCTGTTTATTTTACAAATAAATGAATATCCAAAATCAATTATTAGCATACAATTTTAATTTGCTTTATGAGTATCATAAAAAACAACAGACTATTCACAAAGGGATTATGAATTCAGCTAGTATAATATATAAACTGATTTCCTCGTTTTTTCCTTGGTTTCTTTTTTTTTTATCTTATATCTAACAATATTTCAAATAGATAAAGTAATAAAATAATCAAAATAAATTAATAAAAAATGTAATACCGAGAATCCACGTCTTCTCCAATCCTTTGAGCACCTAGTTTCCATACAATGGTGATAGGATTATCACCAAGAGCTGTGCATTGCAAATGCGCTTGTCCACCTTTTTCAACGTAAACCTGCTTAGACTTCTGTTGAAAGTAAGCTGGTGCTGATAAAAAAAAACAAAAAAAAAAAAACATATTTCACTTACGAGCACTTGGACTGAATGACAAAAAAAAAAGGAAAATAGGGAACAGAATTATAACGCACGTTTACTAGAATGAAACTGCCTTTATTCTCTCTGTTATGCTCTTATATGCATTATAAGTGCTTATTTACATAGGGAGTTAGGATTAAGGTTGTATATAGGTCTTGTCCTACCATACCCCCCACCAGTTGATGCACATGCCTCATAATCTCCAAAAAGATAAAAACACAAAATAAAGAAAAAACTAACCCATTTACAGGAAATAAAAGAAGAAAGAAAAGAAAGATACACTTTTCATAACCTAAAATTAGCACACTCACTGCACAAAGAAAATAAAAATATCGCTCACTCCTGTTCTCCTCACCATAAACTTACTAAAACACATATCTTCTACACATGTAAATCTTTACAACTGTATAAATCAACATTAAGTACAATAGACATTGTGGCAATGCTTATATTTTGCAAAAAGAGACAAAAAGCTGAAAATAAAAAAAAAATAAAACTTTTGCGTTGCAGGGATGAGAAAACTCAAGATTTCTGTGATTCTCTGACATGGGAAACTTGAGTGGTTCTACATGAACCGTCCTTCGTTTCTTGGGTTCTTTCACACTCTCTATAGTTAATATATTATGCTCTCTAATTGTAATCACCCTTAATAGTCCCTCATAGCTATGAGGCTCCTTATCCCTGTTGGAGGAGCTTACAATCGTACCCAATCGTCCCCATGTCAATTTTCCCCACTATCTCCCGTAAGCCCGCGTAATAGTGCGCCACGCGTTTGGACTTTTCCTTCTCTATCTTCTCCCTTACGTTTCCCCCGTTTTTCGGAGAGCCACCCCATTCCCGATAATTTCCTCCCCGTCAACCAATGTGTTTCTATAATCTCAAGTGCTCCCTCGGAGACCAAAAATAATTTCGACGGAAGAGAAACCCGTAATCGTGTGAACAGAGTGGTTGTAGGCCGCTGTCACTCTCACCAGTGCTGAATCTGGTTCCAGCCCCTTTTCTAGTTGGTAAACCCTCAGGTGATCGCTTAGAGTACTGTGTAGCAGCTGTATACCCCCCTACTTTTAGGATGACCTGTGGTGTTCAGATGCCATATAACCTCCAGAGGCTTCATTTCTTTCCTAACTTTGGAATCAAACTCCCGGCCTACGTCCGACGAGATCCGTTCCGGGAATCCGTAAAACTGGAACCATACATGCAGAGCTCCCAGCACCGCCTCCGCTGATTTCTCTTCAGAATCTATCAGGTGTGCCATGGCAGCTTTACTGAAAAAATCGAGCACCGTAGCCTCTCCAGGTGAAGGTGTCGATCTGCAAGTCTCGAGAGGTGTGTTTGCAGCGGGCGTTGGGTGTCTAACATACTTGGTGCTCAGGCACACGTCGCATAACCCAATAGTTTAGTGAATAATTTTCTGCATCCCCCCAGAAGTACTTTCGACGAAGAGCTTGGAAGGTCTCGTATTAGCCGCAGTGATTGGTCCTCCCCTGATGATACGCCAGGGTGACCTCCTTCTGTTGCTCCTTATCTCGGAGGGTCTTCACCAACCGGAGGGTCGTACAACGAATGAAGGTTCGGTACACGCCTATTGATTCCCGTCTACAGAGTCGCCGAATCTTCTCCCATACCACTCTGTTCCCTACGTGTAAGTGGTAAGTCCTTCCTGCCTTTGATCCATCATTGAGTGCCCTGCAGTTTGATCATCCCCACACCCGGCGTAGACGAGATAGTGGTGATCGATGTGTTCCCGTATTTGACGGAACTGGAGGTAATCATTAACGACGAGAGGCGACAGAATATATGGAAGACAAGAACTGCTGGATTAATCAAGGTTGAGTGTAACGAGTATGGGAGGAGCAATATTACGACAATTTGGTCTCAGTCAGGCATAAAGAACGACCAAATATGTAGAACCTTGAATTATGTTTCTAAGCTTGGAAAAAAGTGTCACCTGTATGTGGGAAATGAAACCGTTTGGGAGAAGATCAAACGAATATGTTGTGATGAACACATAGGAATGGATAGGACATTTGCCCGATGCAAGCTGATGGTGGAAACCGTTTGGGGAAACGAACGCCAGAGAGAGGTGACTGTCGCATATTATCAGGGCAAAACAAATCACCGCGGAATCTCGGAGACCCTGCAACCGTTAAAGAGAAGGTACTTTTGGTGGAGGATGAAGAAGACAATCACAGAAGCTGTAGGAAACTGCTAAGTTTGTCTACACATAAAGTATTACAGACATCCACCAAAAGGTAGACAAGATGAGAAACCTACCGCAGAAGCACCGCTCAACGATCTACAAGTCGACACTTTCACGTGGAGGGGATTTAAATTGATCACCATAATACATCTCTTCAGTAAGGCGGCATTGGCGCACCAGGTGCAGGAAAAGTCGTCGGAAGCAGTGCTGGCAGCTCTCCGAATGTGGTTTCAATTTTACGGAGTTCCGTAGCGCATCTCCTCAGATTCAGGAAGAGAATTTGATAATGTCATGATTCGAACAGAAATGAAGGACCTTGACGTAATATCGCATATCAACACACTAGGGCACCCCTACAGTAGAGAAGGCATAGGGCGGCTTCATGGCACGTTGAGTGACCATCTTTGACTATATCAGGCTGACCAGGGACTGGAACCGGAAATTGCAATGCCGAGGGCGATTGCGGCATACAATCATTCCGTACATTCAGTAACGGGGTTTTGGCAATTTAGGATTCTCTTTGGGATTCGCGGACACCGACGGGACTATAGGGGCACGGCAGCAGGTGGAGAGGAAATACACAACAACCATGTTGCTCGAAGAAAGTTATGGAAAAAGGCCCGGGGAAGAATGCAAAAGGGAAATCCTGGAAGGTGGCTCGGGAGAATTTAATGTTCACCGAGAGGACGGAAGCGATCAAAATCGAGACGATCCGGAAGAGGATGCGTTTTATTAATTCAAGAAATGCAGGGCCCAAGGTCAATCAGAGGGTGAGTTTGCCGAGAAGCTTCTTCTTCTTCTGTTATAACATAATAGGCTGATGGAGAAGATGGTAGAGGCATGCGGACCGGCAGAGGGTGCTCAGAAAATGGTATTTCTAAGAGGCGTGTTGAAGGTACAGCTCAAACATCATTTAGACCGACCGGGTTCAGAGATTTCCTGTAGTGTGCTCATGACCGGGTAGACGCAAGAGAGCGTAATGAAGCTCGCTTCGGGAAACCGGAGGCGGATTGGACGGAGGTTAAGTCACTGAAGAGGCACCAACGCAGCCCGACCAGGCGGACCAACCGTAACGGGAAATCGGAGCGGCGCTGTTACGAGTGCAATCGCACGGGGCACATCGCATCACAATGTATACTCACGAGGTGCTACGAGTGCGGCAGGCAAGGACACGTCGCAAGAGAGTGCCCGAGGCGCAACCACCGGCCAACCTGATAGGTACCACAGCCAGAGCCAATGGAAGTTAATAACCAGGACTGGAGCGGTAGACGAACCGGAGGGAGAGGCGGAAGACACTACACCAGCGACGAATCTTCAGGAGACGAGAGCATCCGGTCTGGGCGTAGAGGCTGGATATGCCCTCCCTCGACGTTATGAAACTGAAACAATTCACTACAGCAGATCAGGCGGCATGTTACGTGAGGTTGGGAAGGATCTCCTTCGCCCTTGTTTCGTCGTACATGCCGCCTAGAAGGAACAACGAAGACATCAACGATATTATCGCTGCTGTGGAGGCTGTAGTACTCAAGTACTATAATGCGATAGTCTTTTCCGACACCAACTCGAGGATCACGGCCTGGGGTTCGGTTTGCACAGACGCCAGAGGGAGACTGATGGAAAAGAGCGTGGCTAAGTGTCAGCTCGTCGTTATGAATGAGCCCTCTGGCCCCACATTCGTGTGTGAGAGGGGCCAGAGTTGGATAGACATGACACTAGCCACGGATCCCATGGTGAAGCGAATAGCGAACTGGGCCCTAAGGTCAGCCACGAGCTCCGACCACCGGGTCATAGCCTTCAGTGTAGGAGGAAGGCGGAGGCCTAGCGGGGGAAAGGGGCTTTGTAACCCTTTTTTTTTTTTTAGTCTCCCTCCCTTGCCATTTCTGGCATACGGGGTGCGCAATCCCTGCGCGCACTACCCCACTGCTCCCAATGATCTTCATCCGTTCGATATGCCCTTCTGGTGCGCATCTGTCTGGGTGCCTCCTGCAGTTACCAGGCTGGTCCAGCCCCCCTGGTCTCAGTCTGGGTCAGCTTCATCTTCTTCTGGTGGCTCGCCGATGTTGGGCGGTCAAGTCCTTCCCATTTTGAAATGTGTTGGGCCCACCACCTCCTTCCACCTGTAAATGAACTTCCTGAAGAAGGGATAATTTTCTTCTTCCATCAACCAGGGAAAGTCCGACCCGGCGATGGCGAAAATCCCGGTCTTTCTCAACAGCCTGGCTCGGTGTCCTTCCATGGCGGAGCAATCCACTATTACGTGTTCTGCTGTTTCAGGAACTCCGCCTGTGTGGCACCGGGGGTCTATGTTCTTTCCAAAGCTCTGCAGCTTTCCCCGAAACCCTCCGTGTCCTGTTAGGTTCTGTGAGACCCAATAGTCTGGAATGACCCATTTAGCCTTCAGTCTGGAAGGGACGGTAGGGAAGAAGTTTTTCAATGTAGCGCCCTTCTGGCTTGCTACCCACCGTCTATTCCACTTCTGTATTGAGTCCTCCCGCAGTATTTTCTTGCACAAGTTTGGAGTCCCGCGTTCTTTGCCACGATGACTGCCAGGTAGTTGACGTAGGCCGCGGCAATGAATCCCTTGTCCTCCAGTTCCCCCAGCAACTCATAAAATACCAGCTTCCACAGAGCTGGTCCTAGGACCGAACCCTGGGGACATCCTCTTTCGATTTTTCTCTCGACCTCGTAGTAGTTACCCTTGATCCTGACACTCCTGTTATTGAGGTAACTACCTACGAGGGAGTATAGATTACTAGGGGTGTCGAGCTCTTGCGACCGCTGGAGTACACGGGGCCACCAAACGCTTTCGAAGGCGGAAGAGATGTCAAACATGATCAATAAGACATATTTCTCCGCCCTCTCTTTCACGTCTCTACGCACTCTCAGCAGCGCATCCGTAGTTTCCCTGCCACGGGTCGAGCCAAACTGCCGTGAATGACTTGCAGCACTTAGGACTGGTTTAAGGCTGTGGACGATAATGTGCTCCAGAACCTAACTAGCTACTGGGAGGAGGCATATTGGTTGATAGGATTTAGGTGTTTCATTATCCTTACCACCTCCCTTGTAGAGCAGTCTCAAGTCTGCAATCCTCCACTTGTTTGGAAAGTACCCCTTATCCACACACTCATTGAATATATCCAACAACTCTTCCTCAATATAAGGGGCACTGTTCTTGAGGATTGCAGCATCTATGCTATCTAGTCCTGGAGCCCTCCCAATCCTTTGTCTGTCCACTGCAAGACGAAGGTCCCTAATATCCCATGGTGGACATAGGTCGGTACCCAGAGGGTATAACGTGGTGGGTCTAACCATTCCATCATCTGCACTGTCCTGGGACGGATAATCCCTAGGGTATGTATAGTCTATATACATCTTGGCAGCCTCCTCCAAGGTGGTTGCCTGGGCACCTCTCACTCTAATAGCCGCCATTAACCTTTCCCAGTGCCACCCTGTACGGGATACCCCAGGGATTCTTTTCTCATTCCTCTACAATGAATTGGTCCCAGGACTTCTTCTTCTGGCAACGCACTCCGTTTCGGTATACCCTATACTTTGTAACCCGATCGGCGAACTGGAGAGCGTTCTCCAGTGAAATGGAGGGGATATTGGTAGATAGAGAATGGGAGGAGGCGGTGCTGATGGAGGAAGAGTCAGGAATTGACCACAGAGTGACAACTCTGACGGGCGCCATCACCCAAGCGGCCAATAATACCCTTCAGCGCCGCAGGGCGAGAGCACGTCCATATGGTGGACGCCGACCCTGACGCAGCTGAAGAGAGAGTACTATAGGACCAGGCATAGGTACCAGGAGTGCAGAGAGGAGAGCTGCACTCCGAGAAGAAAGCAAGTGTATAGGTATAGGGTATACCGAAACGGCGTGCGTCACCAGAAGAAGAAGACCTGGGACGAGTTCATCGTCGGGGAGTAGGAGTACAGGGTGGCGCTGGGCAAGGAGAAGGCAATACAAATGATGGCTGCCATCAAAGTTGGAGGAGCCCAGGCAATCACCCTGGAAGAAACGGCGATGATGTATATTGATTATACATACCCCAGGGATGATCCGTCCCAGGACACTGCAGAGGAAAGTAAGGTGAGACGCACCACGTCATACCCACGAGGTACCGACCTATTCCCACCGTGGGACTTATGGGGTCTATGTCTTGCCGTAGACAGGCAGAGGATTGGGAGGTCTCCGGGACTTGACGCCTTGGACGCTGCAATCCCCAGGAACAGTGCCATATATTGAGGAGGAGCTATTGGAAATCTTCAACGAATGCTTGGATAAGGGGTACTTTCCGAGCAGGTGGAGGATTGCAGACTTGAGACTGCTCTACAAAGGGGAGGGAAGGATAAGGAATCGCCAAAAGCCTATCGGCCCATATGCCTCCTCCCTATTATCAGCAAGGTCCTGGAGCATATACGGCAATACTGCTCGACCCGTGGCAAGGGAACAACAGATGCGCTGCTGAGAGTGCGTGTGGATGTAGAAGGGAGGGTGGAGAAATGTGTCTTGATGATACTCTTCGACATATCCTCCCCCTTCGATAGTGTTTGGTGGCCGCGCGTACTCCAGCGGTTGCAGGAGCTCGACACCCCCAGCAACTTAAGAGGTTTTCAATGAGAAGGAAATGTGCCATTTTGCAAGGGAAAATTGTATATATGATAGAGGACGGGAATAAGGACTGGGAGACAGGATTTAATCAATTTAACAGGAATGTTGTCCAGTCCATGATCGTTGGTATGGGATCTTAGAATGGTGGATAGTAGTTCTTCGTAAGACAAGGGAAAAAAAAAAGAATTTTTCTGTATTGAAGGTGTTGTTTAGAGTGTCAGGATCAGTAGCATGGCATGTGAAATGTTTGTTGAGATCATCAGATGTTATTGGAAGAGAGCTAGGTAATAGGATTCTGGTAGGGATAAATTTCGGAGTATTTTTCATTTGGATTTGGGATCGGGAGCATTGGAGAGGGCATGATGAATGTGAAGGGATTTAGCACGCCAAACTGCTAATTGGGTTGCATTGCGGAGTAGTTTAAATTGTGTACAATCTGCAGACAGGCGGATCCGACGAAATTTTCGTCTAGCTACTTCTCTTTGTTTTATCATTTCCTTTGTTTCCGGAGTTAGTGAAGGTGCAGTTGGACGGCGTAAGGTTCGGGTTTTGATTGTTGGATGTCTAATATAGATTGCAGATGTGAAGTGAGGGTGGAGACCATAGGGTCGATGGAATTATAAAATGTATAATGTCCCATTGGACGGAATCAAGGTCAGGCTGATGGTATCCATAGGAAAGAAGATCCAAATTACGGTATGATATAATTTTAGAAGTAAAATATTTGACTTGTAGGTCGTACGATATTTGGATCAGATCGTGAGATGAGAGGAAGGGAACGGGGTGTTGGGAGAGAAAAGGATTTTTAGAGGAGAGTCACAGATAAAAAGGTCTTACCAGGTATCCGATGAGTAGGATGCGGATTTTGTGTGATGAATAGGAGAATAAGGAACAAGGTAAAGATTTAGGGAAAATATTACGTCAATAAGAAAGGATTTATCACTGGATTGAGAGAACATGTTAATATTAAAATTACTAGTGATGATAACATTGGACTAAGTGGAAACGAATTGGACAAGAGAGAATTCACACCTTCGAATCGAGGGGAACTCGGGGAGGTCGATAAACGATAGCAAATAATAGGGGAGAGCATATGCTTAAACGTTCAACAAATACGTATTTTGCATGAGGAATGATAGCAGAAGGGGAGCGAAGTAGGATTTTGACCTTGAGACTAACATGAACGTACAACCCAACACCTCCCCCAGTGCTATCAGATCTGTCGTGGCGAAAGAAAGTCTAGTTGGGAATACATACTTGAGAGGAAAGAATAAAGGGTTTAAGCCAGGTTTCGGATACTGCTATTATGTGGTAAAAATTATCTAAGAAGTACTTTTAATAATTTATCGAAGTGGGCAATAAGGAATTGTGCATTAACGTGACAGGAACTGAGGACATTAGTCATAACTGTGGGGTGGTGGATGGAAAAGTAAGAAAAAGCGAAAAGTTTGAGGGATAGAGAATAACAACATTTTATATACTGTTACGATTATATAGGATGTAACAAAAATAAGAAATTGAAGGGAAAGTTGCTCCAGTTTCAGAAATTTGAAAAAAAAAAAATACAATAAAGATTGAGTTATAAAAAAAAAAGAGGAGATGTAAATAGAGAAAATTCTATAAGGGCGATTATTGAAATGTTGAAAAAAAAATGAAAATAAATTTAAATAAAATATCTTCTATACAAAAAAATAAAATAAAATAAAAAATAAAACAAATCCCCACTCCAGTCCACCTGTACTATCTTCAATATTCACTATTTTATTGCTATTTTCTATTTTAGGTTTAGCCTAACGTGAATTGCGAATCTATATCGATTTTCTCTGAACTTTTCGCTAGAAACTATATGAAGAGAGAAAGAGATACAACAGAGATGTTCACGGCACCACCAATTCTCAAAGACTGTATCTTTTAAAGTATAAAGTCATGATTTTAGTTTCGTTTTGCTTTACTTTTAGTTCATATCAGAGTTTATGAGGACTATTAATCATTTGTTTGGTTTATTGTTTATACTTTATTGTAAAAGGTTCTTCTTTATTGTTTTTGTTTTTTATATTATTATGTTGTATAGTATAAGTTTACGAGGATTGTTCGTAAACTGGTGGGAAGGACAGCCTTAGTCAACTGTTATTTTGATGTCAGGTGATCGAGTAAATCAGCTTATTGAAGAGGTATTTGTATGTATAAGAAGAGGTACCGAACACACTAAAAGTCAGTCTTGTTTACGCAGTAAGAGAGTGTTATTTCGCTATTTTTTTTTTCGTTTTTACTAGTTTTTCCGGACAAACATGTAACTTATATATAATCATCTATCTATGACGAAGACCTCGGTCTAGAACATGGGTATCGGAGACGGAATTGGATATTGCTTCAGTGGACTCCTCACTGTTTGTTGACTGGGAATCGAGAGCGCAATGACAGGGAGCGGTCAAAATGTTCAAGAATGTTGTTCGAACAAGCCACTGTAGTGTAACAAGCTAAAAAAAATAAAATAGAAATAACAGTTTGGCAGGTGAGGCATTTCGTTATAATCTCACTAGAGATTTCTATAAAAAGTTAATCATTCAGTTATGTCAAGAAATCCGGTGGAGAAACTCTATGAATGTGCTATATGGGTGGCAAAATGTTATCATGGCATTAAAAATATTATAGGACACGGAATAAGAAAAAATAATATGGAAAATCCCTCTACAAGAATTATTTAATCACTTGGCTGGTGAAGCTCTAGAATAAATACATTTTCTTCTAAATATCAAAAGATACAATACTTTCTTTATTTCTTTCTTCATTAAGGTGGGTGGAGTGGGATCACGGCTACCATTGTTAAGCATATCTCATTAATTTTTTCAAATAATTCATTGGCGATGTGTGGAAATCGGTCGCATTATTGCAAATAAAAGTGAATTGAAATGGGAATCATTGATTAGAATTTCAATTTGATGAGGATAATCTCTTCCAAGATCAGGAAGAGAATTTTATTTGATTACAATAAAGTGGTACACTTATTCATAACAACACTGAATCAAAAGCATTTTGAAGAAACTTTGTAGAATCGTCTGCATAAAAGGGTTTGAAACTTATTGAAGATGAACTGGTGCAATCCTGTTCCGCTATGTAAACAAATTTTGATATACTGATTTTTATTCGTAATATTCGCTTTCAATTTATATGGCTGCGGTACCTCGACTCTAACTGCTTGCTGAGACTGGTTAGTCACTATATCATGATATGAAGGCATGGATATTAAGATGGGGAGGATGTATGGCTAAAAGTGATCCATGAGGACGCCTCCGCACAAAAAGGAATGCCACTATAGTTGGCAAGAGAGCTTGTGGAGAAGGTCAAAATCCATATGGATAGACAGAATCTGATGGAGCTACTTGCAGCAAACTGGAAAGCAGTAGTACAAGATAGGCAGGGGTGGTTCGGTCGGTCAAAGATCTACAAGGACTGTAGAACTAAGCGAAAAAAAAAAATTACAATTGGTCGTAGCCTAATAATTTATACACAAGAACCGTCATAATATCATGAATATTAAATGCATCATGTAAAAATAAACTGTTGATACTCAAATTGGTGAATAATCTAATAAACCTAAAATGGTGTACAAAGGATGCTTACTTTAATGATTAATAATTTTTATTATTACTAATATCTTTTTAGAAACTATAACTGGTTTCTAGAAGGTATTTCAATTTTATTCATTTATAGATACATATTGTTTTAATACTTACAGTTTACGTTAAGAAAAATGACTTTACTAACTCCATTAGAAATTCCATTTTTAGCTTCACATAAGTAATGACCTTCACTTTCTTTACTAATATGGGAGAATTCTAAAGAACCATTCCGATAAAAGTTTACATTGGGTTCATACAGAAAGTCTTTATATTCACCAGGATGATCACCTGAAATTTTTTCAGAAATCATTTTCAAGTGTTTTTACCCATCATTTTATTTTATTTTATTTTTTATGTTTCACATTCACAACAACATTATATAAATATACAACTAGTTAATGTAATATTAATTGTATTACAATGCTATGATGTAGTCTTGTGGAGCATTAATCTGTTGTTTGATAACTCGAATAATATTTCTAAAGTAGAAGGCCTCATGGAATATGGTCCTAATGAAGATGATGAGGCAGGATAAAGAAGAAAAGTTCTTTAGTGACTCGCTAAAGGAAGTTGACCTTAAAGAGGTACCTTAAAGATTTTTAGCGATCTAAATGGGAGGTAGGCTTAGAGTAGTCTCCTTTATCATATCTGAAAAATATATGAGAAGCTAGTCCTCAGACACATCCGCAAACAATGTGACACACATGACGTCATCCCCCCGGAACAAACCGGGTTCTCGCGTGATGTGAGCTGCTACCACAATGTTGCCAAGCTGCAAAGCGATGCAGCAAACAACTTAAACTGGAACCTTGCCACAACCATGATCTCACTAGATTGTACAGAGGCATTAGACTCTGTATCCCACTCCACACTAATCCAACAACTAATTCACCAATTCTCGGACCAGCTGGTCGACATTGTTGGGTCCTATATCAGTAATCAGACTTTCTCAGTCTAGCTCAAAACTGAAATCTCCACCCCCAATCTCGTCACTTGTGGCGTCCCCCAGGGTTCGGTCCTTGCGCCAGTTTTATTCAACATATATACTGCCCATAATATACTAGCCATATACTCGGCGAGCATTAATGCAGAAAAGGCCATGGACCAGGCCGCTGCAGCTGCCCGACTCATCGCTAACAAACTACGAGACATAAACATTCACATCAACCCACAAAAAAACGGACGCCATCACTTTCTCATACAAGAAAACTCCTAACAGAGCACCCAAACTAATAAACAGACAATACAAATCAAGAAACATCTCACATAACTCGGCATTAAGCTAGAAACACATCTATCTTTCACAGCACACATACAGAACAGATTACAAATCAACATCATACCAACTTAAACACATCATCTACTCACCAGGGTTGTCACTCAGACTCAAATTACTCAT